>NW_024870843.1:0-167500 GCF_019054845.1 Dipodomys spectabilis | reverse complement strand
AAAGCATTAGACTTCTGCCCTGAGCACCCAGGCCCTGTGTTCAACGCCAAAACCTAGCCACCCAAGGTCTGACTAGGAGAGGTCAAAGGTTTCAAAATGTGATGAGCTTCACCAGATGCAGATGACAGGAATTTTGTGATATCCAACACATGCTTGGATTTCACAAGCTTCCAGAAACCTAGGAGAGGCATCATAGGCCCATCATTACCCTCAATGAAACATTTCATTAGGTTCAGTGCCCTAGTTGTCAGCCAGAAGGACTCCTGAATTATATTGAGCACTGTATCTGAACACCAGAATATAGTCTCACAAAGGGAGGATAAGTGCATAGTACTTGGACTGCCATGGGATATGGCACAAATGACGGTTTCCTGTCAAAGCAGAGCACTGGGAATAGAGATAGCTTGGGGTACAACGAGGACTTTTTCTCCTGACCTTCAGAGCCTGCCCACACTCCTCTGCACTAATTGGCCCAAATAGAGTTGTTTGTTACACAGCTATACAGAACTGAGGGCTTTTGTCTGCGTGTCCAGAAAATGAGAGAGACTTCTTTCAGCAGGCCTGGGATGCAGAGAAACCCTCAGGCTACACTGGAAGCAGTGAGGGGAACCCTGGAACACGCAATGTCTAAAAGCAGTCTCTGTGTTATGAACTCATTGTATTGAATACAAATTTCCTAGGTTGGTGACATTCATCATAGCTACTCTGGAGCTTCACCTATAGGAATACATACATACATACACAAAGACATGGAGGTACAGGTTCTTTATGAGGGGGCAGGTCCTGGGTTTGAACCATGAGCCTGGGCATTTTCCCTGAGCCCCTTTCAGTCAAGACCAGTGTATTAAGCTTGAGTCAAAGCCCCACTTCTGGGGTTTTCTGTGACCTCTTAGAAATAACAGTGTCAAGGACTTTTTTATGCTGGCTGGATTTAAATTCAGATTCTCTACATCTCAGCCTCCTGAGGATCTGGAATTGCAGTGAGCAGTCACTGGCACTTTCTTTCTTTTCTTCTCCATATTTTAATCTGGAAAATCTGACTTCTTAATGGGTCATTCCAATGGTTTGAACTTATAAGAGACTACCCAATGTTCTTTATAGCTGCCTTCTCTGAGAAGGATTTTCTCTCCTCATCTTCCACTCTGGTCACAGGTTTGAAGCCAAAAGTGAGAAATGAGTGTCACCGGAGCAAATGTCCACAGGACATGCCAGTTCTGTCACTTAACATTGAGCTGCAGTGAATTTACTCTCTCATGATGAGAGGACTGAAAGCTGGAGCAATCCTCATACTGTCTGCATTGCTCCTTTTGCCTTTAAAGTGATCTAATAATTATGAGTGTTTTGTGTCTCCAACCTTAATTATCTAGAACACACTAGAAGCATCTTCATGTTTCTGTTTTCTCTAGTACCTCTCGACATTTAGACTAAAGGTTTGTGTGGAGTGGCTCCTAGGGGAATCCCTGAGGAAAGCTACTTAAAGCCTCCTCAGGAGATCACCATTCAAAGCCAGTCCTAGCAGGAATTTCTGTGAGATTCTTGTCTCCAATAAACCACCAGAAAACCAGAAGTGGAGCAGTAGCTTAGAGGGTAGAGCTCCAGTTTTGAGAGAGAAAGTCGAGCAGGTGATACAGGCCAGACCAGGAAGAAAAGCCTGGGAATTGCTTATTTTATAGGCCTGTGTCCTTATATGATGCACATTGAAGTTCTCAGCAGCCTTTATTTACATTTTATTATGAGGCCAATGCAGGAACAGTAACAAATCATTCAGGGGAAAAGAAAATCCCAGTGTGTAGAAATAACTGGTATTCAGAAAAATTAAACTTGAGGACACAAACTGTATCATACTTATGTAAAAACTACGATTAAGAAAAAAAGATGAGGGGGCTGGGAATGTAGATTAGTGAGAGAGTGCTTGCCTAGCATGCAAGAAGTCATGGGTTCTATTCTTCAGTAGCACATAGACAGAAAAAGCCAGAATTGGTGCTGTGGCTCAAGTAGTAGGGTGCTAGGGAAAGTGCCTAAGCTTGGAGTTCAACCCAAGAAATATCAAAGAGATAGCTAGGTAGGTAGTTAGGTAGTTAGGTAGGTAGGTAGGTAGATAGATAGATAGATAGATAGATAGATAGATAGATAGATAGATAGATAGATAGATAGATAGATAGATAGATAGATAGATAGATAGATAGATAGATAGATAGATAGATAGATAGATAGATAGATAGATAGATAGATAGATAGATAGATAGATAGATAAATAGAAAAATGATACATCAATCTGGTCTTGGATGTCAGGAGGAAAGAATGGAACAATTCCCAGTCATGAGGCCTTCTTTATTGTGTCAGGCCACCAGCAATGTCTTCACACAACCACAAAGTAGGAAGACTGTCTCTTTCCCACTTCTCAGGCAGCAAAGGACCCTAGAGACAAGAAGACAAAGCAAGGTTCTAACTCAGGTTCTTGGAAACAGAAGAGAAAAGGCCCTGTCTCATCTTGGACTGGGGATTTACATTAATGATGTGGAGAATGAAGGAAGGAGAAAGGACTGTTAGAGGTAGAAGAAGGGCCTTCAAACCTGACAGATGGAGAGTCAAAAACCCACTCCCTGATACCAGAGAGCAAGGTTTTTCTAGTCTCTTCCTCCCCTCTCTCCCACTAAACTGACTCTGTATTGGTAACCTAAAGATAGCCTGAGGCTCCCTTCACCTGAGGGAAGAAGGTTAGTCATTGAAATGGCTGAGAAAAGCCTGACCCTGGTGTAACTCTAACAAATGTTTCAGGTTTCCTCCCATTGGTGACTGTGCCTGGAATGAATGAGGTGGTTTTGCAGCTCACTTCCCTGTTGAGTGTGTACATTCTGCCTCCTAATCCTATAGGCCTAGGTCTCTGTACCTAGCCTGGCTTTTAAACCTGTTTTCTGTCCTTCAAATACACTGTTACTCTGGAGTTCTTTTGGCTAGCCGGAGTAAGGATTGAATCCTGAGAACTTCATTTGAATCTTTGATGGGTCAGTGATGTTTCTTTCCTTCTATAGCATGAGAACCCTAAGAACATTTAGAATGAAAGTAACTTCTCATCACCAAGGGAAACACACGAAGCTGTTGAACATCTGACCTTTCAGAAATGGAAGTCAGAGTGTCATAGACTTTCCTGCCCTTGTTGGCTTCACCCTGTGATCCTCAGACCTCAGGCTCCTGAGCTAGGGTGACGGGTGTGAGCTACTGGTGCTCTTCTAGGTTCAGAACTGTAATGACATTGATAATACAAGTCAACTGCTTATCTCAAAGGGCTTGGGGAGCATATTAAGCCTTTCAACATTGGACCTTTCAGATCCCTTTAGCACACAAGGTTATAATGCTAGAGACTGAGAGGCTGGGTATATGGATGTGCAATACTTGAGCCTTAACCTCTGACTCCAATTCTGGTGTACATCAACATTAGAGTGTTCTCCTAATTAGCAAATAGGAAAAGCACTTTGATTAATCCTTACTTGTTTCCAGTTGTGTGTCTTCTATCAAGCCTGGGCCCTGTCCATGAGCAATTCAGCTCAAAGCTAACACTCTACCACTTGAGTCACAGCGCCACATGGGGTATTTTTTTGGTGGTATCTTGAACATAAGAATCTAACAGGCTTTCTTTGCCTAGGCTGTCTTTAAACTATGGTCTTCAAATCTCAGCATCCAGAGAAGCTGGGGTTCCAGGTGTGAGCCACCGCCATCTGGCCTATTGTTTTTGAGAGTCCTGGGGCTTCTTTTTTTTCAAGGCTAGCACTCTGTCATTTGAGCCACTCCATTGCTTCTAGCTTTTTCTGAGTATGTGGCACTGAAGATTCAAACCCTGGTATTCATGCATGTTGAGCGAGCTATTTCCACTAAGCCACATTTCTAGGTTTACAATCTTATCCCACAACTTGCTTGTACTGAAGAAAAGGCTTCTAAGTATAAATCATTAAAGAAATCCCTATAGGAAGGTGTTCAAAGATAAAACCACAAAGCTCATCCTTGAGAGATACTCTAAACATGTGAAGACTATGACAAATGCCTCCATTTAATTATGTATCATGTTTCAACACAAAAAGTTTTAATGAAAAATGAGTCAATGTCCTAAATTATTGTGTATACATTTATAATAGATGTGCAAAATGTAATAAGCATTATGTGTATAATAATACTAAATAATATAAACAATAAATGAATGAATAAAATAAAAATAATCACAAAATCAATAATAAAAATCATAATATGTAATAAGCATACATATGTAAGTATATATCCTATATTACACATGTATTGAGATATCTTTTTCTTTGCAGGGCCTTCATTCAGGCCGTGGGAACTCTAGCCTGAATTTCTTTTCTTCAAGGACAGAGGGCTTCGCCTTCACTCATGTTGCAAATGAGTTACCTAGATGGTGAGATCAAATCCCAAAAATGGTAGAAATATTGGTCCAGTTCCAAGACAGTGACAATTTTTTAATGGAAGCAGTTATGTTTATTCAATTACATACTGAACATTAAAAAAAGCCATGTAGAATTTTGTACAGCTATTCAGACGTCCTTCCCTTACTCCCAAAGTGCTTCTCTGAACACTACATTGTTTCTTTTTTGTATGTTTTTATTGTAAAAATGTTGTACAGAGGGGTCACAGTTACATGAGCAAGGTCATGAGTATATTTCCTATTGAGCATTGTTGCCTGCTCCTTTGTTTTCCCCCTACCATCCCTTCCCTCCCATCTCCACAACTACTCCCCCTGCCAAGCTCAGTGACTTAACTTTTTAGTTGTGGCTTGACACGGAGTTTGAACTCAAGTAGTGGCAAATCTGCACTTTCCTCACATTGCTACAGACTTACCAAGATCCTGAGTTCAAATCCCAGGCTGGGAAAGAAAACTGAGAGAAATTCCAAACCAGGGAGCTTTATTATTTTTTTAATTTAGTTAAATAAATTAATCTTTTTCTTTTTTTCTTTTTTTGGCCAAACATGGGGCTTGAACTCAAGTCGTGGCAACTCTGCCTCAACTTCGAACACTCTAGGCTGGGTGCTGCCTCAGGACCCATACCCAATCCTGGAATCGTAGACCCAGAGGGCTTGTAGGAAAAAAAAAAGTGGGATAGCACGAAAAGTGGCGAGCTGCAGAGGGCTGGGGGTTTTACATTTTATTCTTTGCACGGTGACCATCCTGAGTCTGAATGAGACAGACAGCTGCAAAGTGGACATGACCTGCCATATCTGAAGGCTGGCATGCTATCAGGGAACACATAGGCCAACCTGTCAACAAGTGTGACACCTGTTTTCCTTTCCTGCAAGAGTCCTGGGTGTCAGGCATGATTGAGAACACATCTACAAATCTAGATGCTATGTGATAGGATGTAAACAATATAATACATAGTTAGGTATCATCACAGTCAATAAAATGAATGGTAAATAAACGAATAAAACAAAAAATATAATGAATAACCACCACAAACATAATATAGGCTGAATATCTGTATGGAAGTTCAATCCTATCTTTAAAATGTATATAAATAGTACGTTTTCCAGGGCTGGGGCTTGAATTCACGCCTAGGGAACAGGCCTGACTTTCTGGTCTTCAAGCGTGGTGAGCTTCCCCTTCCCCAACTGTGCAACAGAGTTACCTAGACCCCGTGTTCAAATTCGAGGCCATGAAGACAAAAATATGCCACAAATTCTAAGCCAGAGAGCTTCATTAGCATTTTAATATGTTTTTAAGTTCATTTCTCCTTTATTTGATACATTTTGATTTTATAACACGTTTTTCAGAAAAGGTTTTTAAACTTTTACATTTCAGTATAGCACATTGGTGTTTCTATTTTGACCATCTGCCATGAAGAGTGAGAATGAAAATAAGGATATCATTTCTCCCTAGATGGTCGGGACAGTTGAATTTATTTCTATTTAGAGTTATTTCTATAATTATAAACTCTCTGCATTTGTGTCATGTTAGTTTTCCTCAGCGCCTAACACGAAATACACTAGGGAGTTCCTGATAGCACAAAAGGTTAGGTTTCTGAATAAAAATTCATTTCTGTGAGGACAGTAGGTAATTGTAAGCATTTTGGGAATAAACTGGATTGCAAAATGAAAAACAAAAACATTGGGACTGGGATGTAGCTCAGTAGTGGAGTATTTGCCTAAAGAGCATAAGACTCTGGCAGAAAAGTTTCCTGAAGCTTAGAATGTTAGAATTTTATGATCTGTATGAACAAACTTTTTGTTTTTTGATCGTGGGCCTGAACTCAGGGGTTATCCCTGTACTCTTCAGCTCAATGCGAGCAATCTACTGCTTGAGTCACATTGCTACTTCTGGTTTTCTAGTGGTATATTGGAGATAAGAGTCTCACGAACTTTCCTGTCCATGCTGGCTTTGAACTGCCATCCGCAGATCTCAGCCTCCTGAGTAGCTAAGATTACAGGCATGAGCCGCCTGTGCCAGGCACGTGAACAAACTTCTTAAAGATGGATTCTGAGAAAAGAAACTTGGAATACAATTTTAGTATAAATAACTTATGATGCCATGGTTAAGGCACTAATTCAGAAGTATTTATTCATTTGCTGGTTTCTTAGTTTATTTAAAGGTATATTATATATATATGCATTATTAATATATATACATATATATTATTAAAATCATAGATTTGAAGTGTACCTAAGAACATATGTGCTCATGTAAAGTTATACAACTGCACAAGGTCCATTATTTTTTTTTCCAGGTTGGTTGGTACCATAAATTAGGTGGGATTTTTGTACTGCTGTTCTGTTCTCTGTTTTTGGAAGATTTCTCTCCCTTTTATCCCTCTGCCCCCCCCCCCCCACCCATCCCTGCACTTGAACTCAGCTTGCTCTTTCTTGGCTTGGTTGTTCATAGCTGATTTTCTACCACTTCAACCATACCTGTAGCCGGGCTTTTTTCCAGTTAATTGGAGATGATTTCTCTCAGGCATTTTTGCCTTCATTGGCTTTGAAATTTCATCTTCCAGTTCTCAGCTTCCTGAATAGCTAGAATTACAGATGTGAGCCTTTGGTGTGCTTAGGGATAAATTAGACTTTGGTTGGTGTATTCTTTCTGTTTTTCTAAGCATGGGATCATCTACTATAGAATTTCTGTGAATATCCTGGGTCTGAAGTAAGTTATAATATATATATGCAAATCTGTATAGTTCTCATAAGATGTAATGAATTTAATACGTGTTATAAGTGTAGTAATAGTCAATAAATATAATGAATGAATAACACAAAAATAAATACCCTCAAAGCAATATGCAGTAAACATAACTATGTAGATATTCATCATTTTTTTAAATGTGGATGAATATTACTTAACAGGGCTGGGGATTGAATTCAGGCCTAGGGAACAGGCCTGAATTGCTTGTATTCAAAGAGGTGAGTTTCTCCATCCTCCACAGTGAATTGGAGTTTCCCAGACTCCAAGTTCAAATCCCAGGCCTGGAAGAAAAAAAATGAGCACGAATTCCAAGCCAGGGCGCTCCATAGTATTTTTAATATTTTTAAAATTTTAAAATTTATTTTATTTTTATATAATTTATTTCAATTTATTTATTTGTTTGTTTGTTTATTTATTTATTTTGTCAAGCACGGGGCTTGAACTCAGGTTGTAGCAACTCTGCCTCAGCCTCCATCATCCTAAGCTGGGATGGTACAGCTTCTGGGCCCACAACCATTCCTGGGATCCTAGGCCTCAGGGGATGACAGTAAAACAAATTGAAAACAGCACCAAAAAATTGCTGCAAACTGAAGTCTGTCGACGGTTTCTCGGTTTTCCTTCCTTGCATAGTGACCATCCTGGATCCAAATGACACAGCTGCAACCTGTAGGTCACCAAACATTGCTGAAGGCTGGCAGGCTGGCAGCGAAGCCATAGGCCTATCTGGACACCTAGGCCCTGAGTTTGAATCCTGGTCATGCCACTTACAAAGGGCTGGAGAGCCCAGGAAACTATTGCCTGTCCATAGGAACACCAGAGGAATGTGATCAATGTGATAGTTGGATGAGTAGTTTGTCAATCAGTCTAACATAAAATTAAACCCAGTATTCACAAGATGTGGATTGATTATAATTCATAGTTTATTATGCATTAAAAGAATATGTGTGTGTGTGTGTGTGTTTTGTCAGTAGTGGGGCCTGAATTCTGGGCCTGGGCACTCTCTCTCAGCTTTTCAGCTCAGGGCTAGTGCTGTAACATTTGAGACACAGCACCATTCCCAGCTTTTTCTGATCATGTTGTGCTGAGGAATCGAACCCGGGGCTCATGCATGAAAGACAAACACTCTTCCAGTGAGCCATCTTCCCAGCCCCTAAAAGAATACTATTGATTAAATAGTTCTCACTACATACCTGTGAATCACTAGGAAGGTAGTATATGTCATTGAATACAAGAAAGACATCACTTGCAGTATCTACATTTTTAAATACATATTTATTTGTATACTACCGTCTGCATAGAAAGTTTTTGCTATTTTGGCCAAACCTGTGTCTCCATCCCAGGTCCTGGGATCCACGTGGCATCTGAATGTGCTAGAGGCTGTCGTGCTGACACTCACCCATTCATGAGTTGGGCCTTCTAGGCCCTCAGTTCAGGCCCCAGCATTGCCAAAAATGTCTTCTTGGAGTAAGATTCCAAGTGTGATACCTGTTTTCCTTTTCTGTGCAAGTGCTGGGTGTCAGGTATGATGTATATAATATGTCTGCAAAGCTACATGCTATGGAATTGATTTGAATGAATGTAATAAATGTTATAGGAACACTCACAGTCAGTCAATAAATAAATGGTAAATAAACAAATAATAAAATATCATGAATCATTCCAACAAACACGATATAAACTGAATATATGGATGTAAGTATAAATCATAAAATAAACATATCTATATATGTTATGTTCTCCAGGGCTGGGTCTTGAATTCAGACCTAGTTAACAGGTTTGAATTACTTGTCTTAAAGGAAGGAGAGCTTCCCTTTCTTCACCCCCCAACCCCCGCAATGCATCAGAGTTACCCAGAACCCAAGGTGACATCCCTGGCCTGGCAGACAACAAAATGTCATGAAATCCAAGAGAGGGAGCTTCAGTAGTATTGTTAATTAATTAATTTATTGCTAAGCACGGGGATTGAACTCAGGTGATGGCAACTCTGCCTCAGTTTCCATCACCCTAGGCTGGGATGGTGCAGCCTCTGGACCCACAGCCATCCTGGGTCCTAGGCCTTGGGGGCTGACAGGAAAACAAAATGAAAACACCACCCAAAAAAGCCGCAAACCACAGAAGGTCAGCAGTTTCTGTTTTTCTAACTTGTAGGGTGACCATCCTGGGTCTGAATGACATGGCTGCAACTTGTAGGTCACCTGGCATTGCTGAAGGCTGGTGGGCTGTCAGTGAAGCCATAGGCCAACCTAGACACTAGGCCCTGAGTTCTAATCCCGATCATATCATTTTAAAGGGGCTGAAGAGCCTAAGAAACTATTGCCTGTCCATAGGAACACCAGAGGAATGTGATCAATGCCATGGTTGGATGAGTAGTCCCTCAATGAGTGTAGCATAAAATTAGACCCAATAATCCAGGACACAGATTGATTTTAATTCATAGTTTATTATGCATTAAAAGAATGCTATTGGGGGCTGGGAAGTTGGCTCAGTGGTAGAGTGCTAGCCTTGTTCTGAAGAGCTGAGGGACAGCGCCCAGGCCCAGAGTTTAGGCCCCACGTCCAGACCCAAAGGAAAAAAAAAAGAATAATATTGATTAAATGGAATCCTCACTAAATACATGAGAATTAGTAGGAACGTAGTATATGTCATTGAAGACTAAATAGACAGCTCTGGCAGTACCTAAATACCTAAATTTATATTTATTTATATACCATCATCATCATAGAAAGTTACTGCTATTTTGTCCAAACCTGGGGCTTGATCCTAGGTTCTGGGATCCACTTGGCAGCTGAATGGGCTAGAGGCTGCAGTGCTGACACTCACCCATTCATGGATTGGGCCTCTCAGGCTTTCAGATCAGGTCCCATAATTGTCAAAAATTTCTTCCTGGTGTAAGATTTCAAGTGTGACATCTGTTTTCCTTTTCTGTGCAAGTTCATAATATGTCTGCAAATTACATGCTATGTAATAGATGGGAATAAATGTAATAAATGTTTTAGGTGCACTTACAGTTCAAAAAATAAATGCTAAATAAACAAATCAATAATAAAACATAATGAATCACTCCAACAAACACAATATAGAGTGAATATATAGATGTAAGTATAAATTGTATATTTAACATGTCTATAAATTTTATGAGGGGTTGAATTCAGATCTAGGGAAGAGTTTATTTCATGCACGATTCTCATAGGAAATGATAGGCAAGACATATGGCACAACGATTATTTTTAATTAAGAGTTCATGAAGTGTGACAATAAGAATCACATTCAGGAACTGGAGACAATGGGAAAGATCCAAGAATCAATACTCACATGTTAGATAGGATTCCAACACAGCCCGCCACATCTCCTACTCTGTCCAAATAGGTATTTATTAGCATACTAGCTTCAGCTTATGAATGGATGAATATTGTGCCACCGGGGATCGATCTCAGGTCCCGGGTACAACCTACCTCTTTCGTTGCTCACAGGCCAGTATCCTCACCTAGACCCTTTTGCCAATTGGCCTGCTAAGCTCTGAGTTCAAAACCCAATACTGCCAAAAGATGAAATCTGATGTGAGAAGCCCATCGATCCACCTGTTTTCCTGTCCTGTGAAAGTCGTAGGTCTCAGGGAGGATGGAGAATTTTATATAGGCAAATCTATAGCCATAGGAAAAGGTTGTCATCTGTGTTGGCACAGTTATGTCTGTAATCATACTCAATAAAACACAAAATGCATCCATGACTAAGACACACAATAAAAGAGTAACTACACTGAACATATGATGCATTCCACACATGTATGTAAATAGAGATCCTATGTGTAAAATAGGTTGGTATATTATTTTTGCCAGTGCTGGGGCTTCAAATCAGACCCTGCAACCTGGCCTGATATTGTAGTCTTCAAGGAGGGTGAGCTTCCCATTCCCCCACAGTGCCATAGATTTACCCAGACTTGAGTTAGAATCCCAGCTGTGGCAGAAAAATGGTGTGAGTTCTGATCCAGGGTGCTTTATTTTATTATTATTATTATTACCAAGGAGAGGATTTCAACTAAGTTTGTGGAAACTCTGCTTCAGTTTCAATCATCTTAGGTTGGCGGGCTGCCATTGGCCCATAGCCGATCCTGGGATCCTAGGCCTTGAAGTCTTGCAGGAAAACACACACACACACACACACACACACACACACACACAGAGAGAGAGAGAGAGAGAGAGAGAGAGAAAGCCGCGGGATGGATTTTTTACATTTTGTTCCTTTCCACGGTGACCATCCTGGGTCTTAATGACATGCCTACAAAGGGTTCTTTACCTTGCATTGGTGAAAGCCAGCGGGATATTGGGGAAACCATAGGACCATGCAGCAATGTAGGCCCTGAGTTCGAGTGCTGGTCCTGACACCTACCAATGGGGGAAATCCCAAGAGACTCGTTCCTGTGCATCGAAATACCGATGGAATGTGAGCAAACTCATGATTGAATCAGAAGTTTCTGCGTGCATCAGTCTAGTCTAAAATTAGATGCAATGATCCTAGCATGCTGATTGATCTTAATGAATAGTTTATTAAGCATGAAAAGAATCTTATTCCTTCAATGGTGGCACAGTAACTACCTAAGAGTTGGTAGGAATGTAGTTGATAGGTAGATGTCCCTGGCATTCTATACATATATATATATTTATTGGTATACTACCACCTGCCTATCCATGTATGGCTATTTTGTCCACCCCTGTGGCTCAATCTCAGGGTCTGCGAACTGCCTGGCAGCTTACTGGGCTAGAAGTTACTGTGCTGACACACCCATTCACGAATTGGGTCTGCTAGGCCCTGAGTCCAGGTCCCAGCACTGCCAACAATTGGATCATGGAGTAAGAAGCCTAGTGTGACACCTGTTTTCCTTTTCTCTGAGAGTCCTGGGTGTAAGAACTACCTTCAACTTATGAAGGGATGACTGCTGTGTGCCGAACCCCCCCCCCCCACACACACACACTCCCTACCTAAGGGCTCCATCTCAAGTCCTGGGAAAGGCCTTCTTCAATAGTGTCTCACAGGCCGGTGTGCTCACATGGACCCATTTGTCACTTGGGTCTGCTAGGCCTCGAGTTCAGATCCCAGCAGTGCCAAAATTCACCCTGATGTCAGAAGCCAATCGTTGCACTTGTTTTCCTTTCCTGTGCAAGTCCTGGGTCTCAGCTAGGCTGGAGAATGCATGGGCCACCCTGTGGCCACGGGGATAGGTTGTTATCCATGTCAGCTCAGTTATACTTGTCATCATATACTCAAGAAAATACACAATACATCCATGAATAGCATACAAAGTAGAATAATTACACTAAATGCACAATGCAGTCCACACACAGATGTGAATATATATCCCATGTTTAAATGATCCATTCAGGACTATTGTGGCCTCCCTGGGGCTGGATCTCTGTTCCTGGGAAAGGCCCAGCTACTTAGTGGCTCACAGACTGGTGTGTTCACCATGACCCATTCACTAATTGGGCTTGCTAGGCCTTGAGTTCAAATCCCAGCACTGCCAAAAGATTCACCTTGATGTGAGAAGCCAGTCATTGCACCTATTTTCCTTTGCTGTGCAAGTCCTGGGTCTCAGCTAGGATAGAGAATGCATACGTAACTCTATACTCATGGGAATAGGTTGTCATCTAGGTCACAACAGTTATATCTGTCAACCAATACTCAAGAAAATACACAATACATCAATGAATAAGACACAACATAAAGAGAATGACTACACCAAATGCAAGATGCTGCCATCCATGTATGTAAATATAGATCCTCTGTTTAAATGATGAATTTATGACTATTTTGGCCCCCACCAGGGCTTCATGTCAGGTTTTGGGAATGGCCTAGCTCCTTAGTTCCTCACAGGCTGGTGTGTTCACCATGACCCATTCTGACCCATTCACCAATTGGGCCTGCTAGGCCTTGAGTTCAAATCCCAGCACTGCCAAAAGATTCACTTTGATGTGAGAAGCCAATTGATCCACCTGTTTTCCTGTCCCATGAAAGTCATGGGTCTCAGCAAGGATGGAGAATTCTATATAGACAACACTATAGCCTTGGGAATAAGTTGTCATCCATGTTAACACAGCTATATCTATCACCATACTCAATAAAATACACAATACATCCATGAATAAGACACAAAATAAAAAGAATAACTACACTGAATGCAAGATGCATATCACATCTGTAGGTAAAGAGAGATCCTAAGTTTAAAAAAGGTTATTTTATCCAGTGCTGGTGCTTCAAATCATGCCTTGGACCAGGCCTGACATTCTAGTCTTCAAAGATGGTGAGCTTCCCCTTCCCCCAAAGTGCAACAGAGCTACTCAGACTCCAGTTCAAATCCTAGCACTGACAAAAGATTCATTCTGTTGTCAGAAGCCAGTCATTGTACATGTTTTCCTCCTGTGAAAATCCCGGGCCTCAACTAGGTTGTAGAATGCATAGGCAACCCTATAACCATTGGAACAGGTTGTCATCCATGTCAGCACAGTTATACTTGTCACCATACTCAGTACAATACACAATAACTCCATGAATTAGACACAATATAAGGAGAATACGTGCACCAAATGCAAGATGTTGTCCACACATGTATGTAAATATAGATCCTATGTTTAAATTATGAATTAATTACTATTTGGCCCTCCCTGGTACTCGATGTCAGGTCCTGGGAAGGGCCTATCTCCTTCATTGTTCACAGGCTTGTGACCCTTGACCCTTTCCCCAATTGGGCCTGTAGGCTCTGAGTTCAAATCCCAACACTGCCAAAAGATGAATCCTGATGTGATAAGCCCATCTATTCACCTCTTTTCCTTTTCTATGAAAGTCCTGTGTCTCAGCTAGGGTGGAGAATGCTTAGGAAACCCTATAGCCATGGCTATAGGTTGTCATCCATGTAAGCACTGTTATATCTGTCACCTTACTCAGTAAATTGCACAATACTTCCATAAGACAGACAATAAGGAGAAGTACATCAAACGCAAGATGCTGTCCACACATATATGTAAATTTAGATCCTATGTTTAAATTATGAATTTATGACTATCGTGGCCCACCCTGGGGATCAATGACAGATCCTGGGAATGGCCTAACTCCTTTGTTGCAAACAGGCTGGTGTGTTCACCTTGAACTATTTGCCAATTGGTCCTGCCTGGACCTGAGTTCAGATCCTAGCACTATCAACAATTGGATCATGGAGTAAGAAGCCAAATGTGAAACTTTTTTTCCTTTTCTCCGAGAGTCCTGGGTGTCAGGCTTGATGAAGAACACGTCTACAAATTTAGATCCCATGTAATAGGATGTCATCGATGTAATAAAGGCAATGGGTGTCATCACTGTAAAATCAATGGTAAAAAATGAATAAAACAAAAAGTACAAGGAACAACCACATCAAATGTGTATGGACTGAGCATCCATAGGTAAGTACAAATCTTGTCTTTACAATGTATATAAATAGTATGTTTTCCAAAGCTGGAGCTAGAATTTTGCTTAGAGTACAGGCCTAATTTTCTTATCTTCAAGTACAGTGAGCTTCCCCTTCTTCCACAGTGCTGCAGATTTACCCAGACCCTGAGATCAAATTCAAAGCCTGGCAGAATAAATGGGATGAATTGCAAGCCAGGGAGCTAATTTCTTTTAATTTTTTTTGCTCAGCAGGGGGCTTGAACTCAGATTGTGGCAACTCTGCTTCAGCTTCGATCATCCTGTGCTGGGGTGCAGCCACTGGACGCACAGCAGATCCTTGGATCCTAGACCCCCAGGCCTTGTGTGGCAAAAATATACAGAAAAATGCGGTGAGATGGCCTTTTTATGTTTTCTTCCTTTGCATGGTTACACTCTTGGGTCTGAATGACACTGTTGCAAAGGGTACTTCACCTTGCATTGCTGAAGGTTGGCAGACTATTGGGGAAGCCATAGGCAATGTAGGCCCTGATTTTGAATCCCCATCCTGACACCAATCAATGACAGGAGATACTAAGAGACTCATTCCCATCCATGGGAATAACAAGGTAATCCTATCAGTGTCACAGTTGAATTAGTTGATCGTGAATGAAGCTCCTATAAAATCAGACCCATCATTTCAGGAGACTGATTTTATTTATTACGTATGAAGCATTAAAAGAATACTATTATTTACAGGAATGCAATAATTTCAGATATTGATTGATTTAATTAATATTTTGTTAAGAATGAAAACGACAGTAATTACATGGAGGCATAATAAATACCCAAGAATTAGTAGGAATGTAGTCTATATAACTAAATAATGTATAGGCATCTCTAGCACTCTATAGAGATATTTATTTATTAGAGTACTACCATCTGCATGTCAGTCTGTTCTTATTTTGTCAACCGCTGTGGCTCGATCTCAGGTACTGGGAACTGCCTGTCAGCTGAATTTGCCACAAGATGGCATGCTGACACTCACCCATTCATGAATTGGGTCTTGCAGGCTGTGATTCAGATGCCAGCATTCCCAAACAATGAATCGTGGAGTAAGAAGCTGATGATGACACATGTTTTCCTTTTCTGTGAAAGTCTTGGGTGTCAGGTATGAAGTCCAATATATATACAAACCTATATCCTATGTAATCAATGTAAGCACTGTTCTATGTGTCATAATAGTCAATAAAATGATCAGTCAATACATGAATAAAACAAAAAATAAAATGAATAACTACACTGAATGCAACATATGTATATAAATATAAATCATATACTTAAAATGCACACAAATAGGATGTTTTCTAGTGGTGGGCATTGATTTCAGGCCTAAGGAACAGACCTGAATTTCTTGAATTCAAGGAGGCAAGCTTCCCCTTCCCACACAGTGCAACAAGTGTTACCCAGACCAAGAGTTCAAATCCCAGTGCTGGCAGAAAAAATGGCATCTCCAAGCTTTGTGATGCTTAACTCTTAGGTATTTCATTTGGGCTCCATTTAATGAATGTGATTGTTTAAATGCTTCATAAAGTATTAATTAAAATCGACCAGTGTCCTATAATATAATTGTGTATAATTTTAACCTTGAATCGTTCAAGAACTGCCCATTTAATCATGACATACATCACATTCCATTGGTAATCATATGAATAGTAATGAGTTTCTTAGGATCTCCTGCCATTTGGAGGTGGCAGGACCAGGATTCCAACTGTGGGCTCCAGCTCCTACCACTTAAACCTGAGGATAGGGAACTCACAGATCTGTCCAAATACATCAGTAAGACCAATGATTAGTCAGGCACCAGTGTCTCCCAGCAGTCCTCCTTGATACTTACCAGGCTGTGATAGGAGGATCATGGTCAAAGTCACCCTAGGCAGGAAAGTCCTTGAGACTCCTGCCCAATTTGTGCCAACAAAACCAGAAGTAAAGCCGTGTGGCTCCATTGGTAGAGGATTAGCCTTGATCAAAAGCAGCTCACAGACTGTGCCTAGATCCTGAGTTCAAGGTCTGGGACTGGGAACAAATAGACATACACAACAATCTGTGCAGCCATCCAGATAAAACAGGTCATCTTCTTGTCCCCAACTGGATTGCACAGAGTTCCCTGGGAAAGGGGCTGCCATCATCTTGACTCTGCCCATTCTGCCTGCATCACAGGATTCTGGCCACACTTCCATTCTTTCATGGTTCTTTCTGAACAATGGGATACAAGAATGCTGGCCATGTCCACATTCCATGCTGCCAAGTAGCACTGGGATTCCCTCTGTTGGTTGACACCACTACCAGCAGTTGAGGAAGGTAGAGGTGGCTGAGTGATGAGCAAGAGACTCGAGGCCTAGGAGGAGAGGCCTTGCTCAGGCCCACCATGTGCCTGCCTGTGCTCTGGCCTCCTTCTCACCTTCCCCGTGGCACAGCATTTCAAACCTGGTGCTGCTGGCTCAAACCCAGGTTGCCTCTTGGATTCCTCAGGCAATGGTGCAATGGTGCACCACTAGCCAGCTTGTGGGCCTGACCTGGTCCTGGCCTCCTTGTCCTCTGCTCTGGGCCTGATGTCTGCCATACCACTGCCATTGTTGTTCGCCCCAAATGGAGCAGCTGCCAACAGATTTTGCCTGCAGCACATGTGAGTGGTGGCCACATAGGCCCGCTCCCTGCATCCCCATATAACCCCCCCTCCCGACCAGGACCCGCACCTCCTCTGTGCCCCACAGTCTGGGCCATGCCCTGCCATAAATGTGCCTCAGGGGTGGGGGTGGGTGTTGACCCAGGATCCCATCCTCATCCCCAGCATCTAGTGTCCCAGGAAATGGGGAGATGCAGGGTTACGTGAGGAGTAGATGCCACAGAGCCCCTGGCCTGGAGCAATGGGAGCCACACAGCCGCACATCTGCACCCTTCCTTTCCCTGGTGGGAACCTGGTGGTTTTAGTCAGAGGTGGGGAGCAGCATGTACACACCTGCCTTCTGCGGTCTTTTCCCTTTTTCTGGGGATGGGAGGCGTTGGATGCAGAAGATAGATCCCCCTTGCTGTGTGAACCCTTGTTTTCTGTGCTCAGTCGTCCTTTCACCTGAAGACACAGAGACAGAGACAGAGAGACAAAGAGAGAGATCATCTTTCTCCTTGTACAGCCTGACTGTGCTCAGGTGTGTCATCAGTTGGCAAATTGCAGGTACCCCATGGATGAGTCTTCTGTCACCGGTCTGGATGTGTGTGTGTGTGTGTGTGTGTGTGTGTGTGTGTGTGTGTGTGTGTGTGTGTGTGTGTGTGTGTGTGTAGAAGTGGGTTGTAACAAGGAGGCTGAATGCTTTGGTAACTTCTACCTGCTATTTTTGGGGAATGCATGGGCTTCATAGTTGAGGTCTGGGAGCCTAGAAGGGTGAGATGCTTGAAGGGGACACAGCACTGTTAAATTACAAGAATAAGGGATCTGTGTGCCCTGGAGCTGCGTATGCCCTTGGGCCTGGTTGGTGGCAGTGGGAGCTTGGGAGGATCTAGGAGTGCAGCCTGCAGGGGATGGCTTTCCAGAGGACAGAGAGCATGGCCACACTTAGTAAAGATATGAGTCCTGCTAGTATGGAGTGCAACAGCATAGGTCAGATTCTGGGTCTTCTCATCATGACCTCTGATGGGCGAGGCCAACCCAATTTTAAATCTTGAGCTGTTATCTTCAGATCTCAACCTCCTGAGTACCTAGGATTAAAGGCATGAGCCTCTGGCACTGGGACTCTGGTTCTTTTTGGTATATTAGGATTTGCCCTCAAGGCCTTAGGCTTTCCAGTCAGATCTTCTACCAGCTTTTCTGTCTTGGGCATTTCTGAGATGGAGAATTAATATATGCTCAGACTGGGGTGGATCACAGTCCTCCTGTCTGTGACAGGCATGAGCCACCGGGCCCTGTCTTCTGTAGTTGGAATGGTAGACATGTAGAGCCATGCTCAGTCAGTGGTTTAGATGGATTGTCCCAAACTCAGACCACAGCAGCCCATTTTTGACCACAGGTGAAGCTCTGGGTTGGGTCTCAACCATTGGACCTCAATCTCCTCATGGGACAGTTGTGAAGAAACAAGGGATTAATACAGAGGGATCTCTGGAGCAGGGCCAGGCACAGAGGGAGGGGCTGTCAGATATGGTTTTTGACAGTTCTGTGAGAATATGACAGGAATATACCTAGAAAGATCTCAGATGGTGGGTGTTATTAATGTTGTGACTGGTATAGGATTATGAAACAAAACATGACTCTCTTTAATACCCAATCCCCATGAGGAACGGGATCCTTCACTTTGTTCAGTTTGACGCTGGGGAAACTGAGGCACAGAGAAGCTGAGTGACCTACTCATGACTCCCAGCTGACAGGAAGCTGGGCCTGACATCCCTGCCATGCTCCCTAGGACAATGGGTGTTATTCAATCTACTTCTTGTGGTGAGAAGTCCACATCTTTTCAGTTGTGGGTCTTGAACTCTGGGCCTGGGCCAGCTCCCTGAGATCCTCAGCTCAAACCTAGCACTCTACCACTTGAGTCACAGCTCCACTTCCAGTTTTTTTGTGGTTCTTTGGAAATAAGGGTCTTACAGGTGTTCCTGCCCGGGCTGGCTATAAACCACAATCCTCATATCTCAGCCTCCATTGTACTTAGTATTACAGGCCTGAGCCACAGGAACCTGGCTTAAGTGTAATTCTGACCTTCTTTCCTTTTTTCTCTCTCTCTCAGGAACTGATTGAATGGGTGCTGGAGGAGGTGGCCCAGCATCCCCAACGTGGTTGGTACCAAGGTGGCCCTCTCATTCTGGAGGTGGGCTGTGGGTCAGGAGCTGTCTCGTTCAGGCTGTTGTACCAGCTCCATGAGGCCCTCTGTGCCCTGGCTAGACCATGACAGTTATTCATTGTCCATCTAGCCTTACTGGATTCAGTACTGGGATCAATGCCCTTTTCTAGCAAAAATTTCTGGCTAAAATTATGATACATAGTTACAGAATGAAAATGTAATGCCATCTTAAGAGAGTCATTTAGGGTTCTAGGAATGGGACTTCACGGTAAAATGATTGCCTAAGCATGCAGGAGACCCTGGGTTCAATTCCTCAGTAACACATAAACTGAAAAAGAAACACTGGAAGTGGTCCTGTGCCTCAAGTGGTAGAGGGTTAGAATTGAGAGAAAAAAAAAAGTTGAGGAATAATTCCCAAGCCCTGAGTTTCAGCCCCAGGACTGCCAAAAAAACAACAATGAACATTTAGTTAGTAAATACAAAATAGAGAACCCAAACTTGGAATATATAATTGTTCCTTCCATACTGATACTTGACAATAGTCCCTAATTCATGTACTTTACCTATGTTAGGATACTGTGTTGAAAAAAAAAGTTTTGTTCATTAGGTCATGGCAATTAATGCCAGGAACGTGCTTAGATGTCAGGTGAAGATTAATTCTGGAAATTCAAAGATTCCAGGCTTTTGAGTGGGGTCTCTGCTAATCACAATGATAAGGGTAGTCTAAGTGAGATTTGGAAATCATTTTGGACAGTTATAGCACCAAAAAGGCAGAGGCTAATTAACAGTTGTGACAGAAGTGAAGGAATAACTGCAGATGGAAGGAAAGAAATGATAGTAACTAAGGTATAACAGAAACAGTTCTAGGGAACCATTTTTGGTTATTGAAGAACTAGTTATCAACTAGGCTTATTCCTCATTGCCTTTAGCATTCTAAATCTCTTAGGCTAGATAAATGTATCTCCTTCTATGCTGTTCTTTCATACCTGATCTCTTTGCTTTCTAAACATCTGTCTTTCTATATTTGTCTATAAACCTTTACTGATATTAACTACACCTATACAGACGTCACAGGATGCTAATGTAAGAGTCCCATAGCTCATGAGTCATTAATGAAACAAAATGGAAAAGGAGGACATATTTACTGCTATCTCAATTTTTCTAAAAAGCTGCAATGTCATCATTTGGTTAAAATTTCCATTCTTTGTCTACACAGTGTCATTCAGTGCACATAAATGCAAATATAAGCCTGGTGCTGGTGGCTCATGCCTGTAATCCTAGCTACTCAGGAAGTTGAAACCAGAGGATTGTGGTTCAAATCCAGCCTGGTCAGGAAAGTCCATGAAACACTTATCTTCATTTAGCCACCAGAAACCCAGAAGTGGTGCTGTAGCTAAAGTTGTAGAGCATTCTTGATGAGCTGAAGAGCTGAGAGACAGTGCCCAGAATCAGTGTTCCATACTCACAATCAACAAAAAAGTGCAAATATGGGTTTAAGTTTCCCCCAAAGGAATGATGAAGTCAATAGTAATCTTCCCAATGGAGTCAGTGCATGTACTTTTGCTGAGTTATTTAAGTTATGGCTTCTTTGCTGAACATATTCTCTTCTTTAAAAATTGTCAAATATTAGCTGTATAGTAAACTTCATCTAATATTTCTTGGTTCAAAAGAGAAGTCCATCCAGTTGATGTCACTTAGCTTTCTTACTGTCTTAGTTCAAAGCCAACCAGGCATGACAGTCTGTCAAACTCTTATCTGTAATTAAACACCAAAAAACCAGAAGTGAAGTTTTGGCTCAAGCAGTTGTGGGCAGGTGGGAAAGAAAGACAACTGTTCAGGGACAGGGTCCAGCCTCTGAGTTCAAGCCCCAGAACCAGCACAAAGTAAACAAACAAGCAAACAACACAAACCCTAGGTATTTCTTTGGGACTCTCCTTAAAGTGGTCTGAGAAGAGGCTGGTTTTGCTGATCATACTCACTGGATCCTGCGTTTTTGAAATCTTTATTGCTATGGAAAATTCAGGACCAGACTAAACAAATTGATAACTGACTCCTGCAACAAGAGAATCATCTCAGGAGTGAAACATCCATCCATAAGACACTTCAAAACCTCCATATCTTTGTTTCTTTGTTTATTTCCTTTTGTTCTATGCTGGCCTTCAAATGGCATATTGTTTCCTTCTGTAATATTCTCAACTACAAGTTTACAGACAAGTTTTATATGAGTAAAGAACACACTCAAAAATGTAAGGGAGAAAGTTTCCTTCAAACATTGAATTCTTTCCTTGTACAGTAAAAAGGAAAGCAAATGTTAACTTGAACTTTGTCATTCCTCTATGTTCAATTCCTCTCCTGAGATCAATTTCCACATCTAGTAACAGTTACTTCCACTTACTTCCAGTAACAATCTATGGTGCTGCTAGAGATAAAATGAATGTTTTCTGACTTCATTGAAATAGCACAAGGACACATTTAGACATGAGGTAACACGTGTTTCAGAGACAACTTAGTAAAGAGAAAATATGAAATTTAAATTGCTTATGAATACTTTATTCATGAGTACATTTTGTTCAAACTTCTTTAGTGCTCTGTAAATTAAGGTGAATTTTAAATGGGAAGAAGGTTCTCAGATCATTTTTTGTGAGTGTATGTGCTGTGCCTTAATTTCCCAATTGTACATGAGTTAACAGTAAGAGAAACAATAGCAATAATAGGAGAGAGAAGTTCTGTGTTTATATAAAAGGGTTCAGTAAAATATAAAAGACTCTACAAATAAGACAACATTGAAACAATAAAGCCAAGTCCAGTATGTAGATTTATGGGAGTGATATAGAGAAAGCATTACTCCTATATGGAACATGAAGCCACTTCCTTTCTAAATCACGCTTGCTAATCACCTAATTTTGTAAAAAGGAGAATGGAAGAGTGATTCTGTTTCCAATGCAAGTCATATATGAAATAATGGACTTAACTGGAAAAAAAGAATCTATCTTGAAAGAACAGGAATTATACTAGCAATGAATCTGGTGGCTAAGATCACATTTCTTTTTTTTCCTTTTCTTATATTCTTTTTGTAGTTGTTGGTCATGGTACTTGAAATCTGGGACTGGGTGCTGTCCTTCTGCAACGAAGCTCAAGGCTAGTGCTCTTCCACTTGAGCCACAGTGCCACTCCCAGTTTTCTGGTAGTTATTGGAGAAAAGAGTCTCCAGGACTTTCCTACCTGGGCTGGCTTTAAATCCCAATCCTCAGATCTCACCACACCGAGCTTAGGATCACATTTCTAATAGTGTACACTCAAGATATGTAATGTATATGTCCATCAATCTTTATATTAATTCTTGCATTAAAAATCTGGGCCACAGGATAGACTTTACACTCACAAAAGTGTTTGTAGTTTAAAAGTTGATACTCCTGGAAAAATAAAACCTAAGAATGTAAAGGAGTCTGAGAAGTTCAATTGCATCCAGCCTGGGCAGAACAGGCTTTGAGACACTACCTATAATTAAACAGCCAAAAGCTGGAATACCAGTCATGAGCAAGATTGCTGAATAAGAGTTTGAGGTTTGTGCATACATACATACAAACATACACATACACACAGAGGGATTTATATGTGCACACAAAAATACACAAATAAAACAATTCTCAGAATATGTAGAAAAGTTAGAAAACAATAAAAATATGTCCCGATTAAGACTAGAATCAAGCGATAATTTTTAATATTAGAAAGCCCTCAAGTGAAATTTTCCCCCAAAAGTTGAGAATCTTACATAGGTAGGAATCAGAGATAGTAAGAGAGTCAAGCAACATTATTAATGGGATAGGATTCATGGAGGAATGAATCAGGGAACCCTCTAGGTGCATATGAAAATGTTCATATCTTGTGTCAAATGTTAGAACATCTTTGAAAATAGTGCATAAACAGTCTGAGCAGTCAGTCTAGTGGATAAGATCATAGGAGAAGTTCAGAATTGCTAGTCTGTTTCTAGAGTAAATAAACAAACTATGGCAGGGCAATGTGATACAAGCCTGGAATTCTAGCACTTCGACAGGAGATTAGAGAATGGAACTACATTGCGATATCTTCCCTGGACCAGGTAGAATAATTTTGTCTCAATAAAACAAACAAAACAACAAGAAAGGAATACACAGTTGGAATTTGGGTCTAATTTTCTCATTATGTTTTGAGAAGTCAATTTTCCTATTGAAATGCAATTCATATATATCCTCACTTGTGTTTTAAATGCCCTCTTCATTACAGAACATTCTAGATGCAAAATGGCTCATTATTCCCATCCAAAAATTTGCAAAAGTGAGTAAGCACCATTCTGTTGGATTCCAAAGAAATGTTGAAGAGTTACAAAAGCATAAGCCTGGAGAAATCGCAAAGTTCATCTAATGTAGGACTTTGTAGAGCTTGATAAATTAGAATTTAGATTTAAAATATATATTTTGGTTTTGTTTGTAATCTTATATTCTATAGGATACCTCAAAATTCTTTTTAAGTAGAGGGATTAATTGAAAAATTCACAAATGATTCTGGCATTCTATTTTCCTAGAATATTCTTTCAAGAGGGTTATAATTAGAATATAGTAAATAGATAATTCCCACAGTTCATGTATACCATGTTAATGTGAATAATCTAGACAGAGTTGCCAACAAATGGATGACAGTAATTTATAAATTTATAAAAACAGCATTTTTTGAGGGTTTAGTTTAAAATGGTATGAAGAGAGTAATTCTGTGACATCTTCTTTCTTCAACCTATAAGTAACACAGGAAGCCATTTCCTTATTTACGTGCCTCTGTATACATTGAGGAAAATGCTTGGTTTGGGGTTTGTATTCAACGTTGTTTTTGTTTTATTGGTTTGCTTAGAGCTTGAACTCTTGGTCTGGACAGTGTCTCTGAGCCTGTTTATGCTCAAGGCTCCTGCCCTACCACTTCAACCTCAGTGCCACATTGTGTCTGGCTTTTATGGAGAAGTATATTGGAGATAAGATTCTAAGAAACCTTCCTGCCATAGTGGGCTTTGAACCATAATTTTCCGCTCTTAGCTTCCTCAATATCTATGATAATTAAAAAAGTATAAATATAAATAATATTTGCAAGTGAGGAAAAATGATGCAGCTCAGTTTATTGTGGTGTCTTTCCAGAACACGGAGGAAATCACATTAGCAGAGATGTAGTATTTTTCACAATAGAGATAAGCTATTCATGATATGAATTAAGGAATTTTAAGGTGCCCCTTACAAGTTGGAAACTGTTGGGCTAGGATGACTTCATGGTATAAATCTTGGGATTGATGGTCATAGAAATAACAGCTTACTCTGATAAAAGAAAATTGCTTACTCTTGACGAATTAATTATTACAGATGCTTCATAGTTTTCTCCTCTAAGAGAATGTGGCTATTTTTCTGTTGACTTCTCAATCTTTAACACCCCATTGGAAACTGCATCTATTGCAGAATTTCATAACATGCAAACAAGTACTGTTTTGAATCTCTCAGGTATGGAATGTTGAGAATTTAAAAATGAGTAATTATGAGTAGTTATTTCTCAAAAGAATTTTGAAGAACACATGTATTCTGTCCTCTTAACAACTTAGTTAATTTTAAAAGTTTTGGGCTTCCATAGCATTAAAGTGGTTTTCTGTTTTAGAATTAGAAAGTATTAAATTTATTCTTTTTCGAAAAATTCGGCAAGTATATTATGAAAATATTGTCTAGTTGGATAACAATCACGTTGATGACCCTCTGATAAAGAAGAGGTAATTAATTTGAATTGGATGTCAAATAGTACTGATTTTTAAAATATTACTACATAAAGAATAATATTTACTGTACCAATACAGTGAAATTACATTTTATGCAGCTTATTTTTTCAATTTTATTATCAAATTGATGTACAGTGAGGTTACAATAATTGTAAGGTAGTAAATACAAAACATTTCAAACTTGTTACCCCCCGCCATTTTTCTCACAGTTTTCCTTCACCCCTCACAAGCTGTAATGTACATTTCCAATATATTGTCTTGTGAGTGTTGCTATTTCATTGGTTTTCCCTTTGTCATTTGTCTCACCATTTTGCTCTTCCTCTTCCCTTCCCTATTTAAGGTAAATGCATACACAATACAAAATCAAATACAGCAGGAATGAACAGTAGGGGAAAAACCCAGAGAAAACAAATCACATAGTTCATCAAAAACAACAACCACAATTGAAAAAATCTGGTTCCATATCTTGGAATTCATTTTGCTTAGCATCAGCTTATATGGTTATGTATACGCAGTACAAAACCACTGGAAAATAATAGCTGCATGGACACCATATCATGAAAACAGCATGTTAACTTTTTGATGGTAAAGGTGGAATTAGGATTGGTGAATTCGCAGTTCTGATAAAGGTATTTCAAGGGTTTAAAAGTTATGACAGGTAAATTTGAGTTGTTCAAAATTTTTAACAACTTAGCCTATTAAGAAAATTTAAAATTGCCTGGGAGAATAGGCTTTCATGCAAAGAAATCCACGGAGACTTAGTAGAGAGGAAGCAATGTGGGTGAAGATGCTCATTTTCACACTAAACAAACAAACCTCAGAAACGTTGCTGTAAATCCTGTAGGTTCCCTTGGAATTATCTTTACCCAGGAAATACATTCTTATGTTGAAACAAGGATATACTGGAATTTAAATTCAAATTCTTAAAAAATAAGACATCAATTTTGTGAATTTACCTTTAATTACCAAACCGTAATTCTCTGAAAAAGATAATTTGAGTCAAAATATTTAGGGAGAAAGTGCCCTCCACAATGAAAGAAGGTGTTGGGATTACACATTTCTGTTTGTAACACTTTCTACAATGTCTTTGCATGTGAAGCAGTGAAACACAGAAAAAAATCTAATTGGATCCTTCAAACCAATGATTTCACATTTCTAACTGGCTCACAAAAAATAATATCCTTAATAACATGAAATAGTGAAGAATTCTCTTATTACATAAGCCAAAATGTTTTGGGTTCAGAAAAGAATTGAGCAAATGGAAAAGATAAGAAAACAGTTCTTAGAAAGCCTTGCTAAGCGTATTGGCTTCAGTAGTGAAGGGAGGCCAAACGTTTTTATATAAATAGTGTTAATATTTTTTTTGGATGTCCAGTCGTGGTGCCTGAACTCTGAGCCTCAGCTCTGTCCCTCAGCTCTGCAGGTCAAGGCTAGCGCTCTACCACTTGAGCCACAGCACCACTTCCGGCTTTTTTCTTTTTGCTTATGTGGTGCTGAGGAATCGAACCCAGGGCCTTAGGCATTCAAGGCAAGCGCTCTACCAAAGAGCCAACTTCCCAGCACTAAATTGTGTTAGTAATTGTACTACCAAAAGTGATTTTACAGAGCCTATTTGGCTCACTACAATGCAGAACAGATTGAATGAAGACATGAAAATAAATTCCACATCCAAATGAAGCAACTTAAATAGTTTTAAAAGAGAAATCATGAAGATGTAACAGTGGTGGAGCCCATATAGTCCTTCAGCTTCACTAAACTTGAAGCCAAAATGCTGTGATTAATTGGAAATCAGGCAAGAGCTAAGAGGAGGACATAGAAGCATTGTCCTTTTGTAACAGACACTGTCTTCCTAGGTATAGGTGATTTAACTCTACTCTCCTCCATACATCTTGGTGAACAAATGCAAGACCAAGAAAAAAAACCATCTATTGAAATAATTTTGCATAGAATAACTTCATTGTTCCTGATATGGTATCTAAGGAGAGTCTTAAGATAGAAGATAAAAGTGCAGTATTTTTCAGTTTCCTCTAACCATCTTCTTAGCAAAATATATCTTTTAGGTTAGAATGGATTGAACCAAAAAGTGATGGATTACTTATTTTTGTGGGCACTTTAGACACAAGAAGACTTTCAAGGTAAAAGAAAAAATACAGCCAAATATTTGTGATCACAGCTTCTTGGACTGTTTTCTGGAGACAAAGTTTTACATTAAGTTTCAGGGCAACCAAATGCAAGAGGGAAGTTTAATAGACTTGCTTGGCCAATTAAACAGCATGAAAGAAGAAAATGGCAAATAATATTTAAGGAATTACTTTGACCAATTACTTTGTCAGAAGAAAGAAGGAAAAATATAATTCAAAATCAATTGACTTAAAAGTATGAAGAAAGAGTAGTGAAGAGAAATTAGAGAAAACATAGAGGAGTGTTTTCTCTCCAGTGGAGTAATGGGTTCTTGATCTTGTTTCTTCCATTCTGTCTTCACAAGCTATCAAGTGTGTCTCACGACTGGATTATCCAGTTCAGACAGAGAACTCATAGAAGAAAGATAATATTTGCAGCAGATGTAGGTGATTTATAACCTTAGACAATCTATTTAAATCTGTTCAAAATTCTCCCCTATCCCAAACTTCTCTCTTTGTATAGCTTTGTTTGCTTTTCCCATGACGACCCTTCCTTCATTAACTGCTTAAAATTTGTGGAGGTCATATTCATACTTTCTGGAGATTTCAGATTGGTTGTGATTTTTGTGTGTTTTTGTTTTTTGTTGTGTTTTTAAACTGAATTTCAAAAGGTTGTGCAAGTGTTACAATTAAATATATCCATCTAATTGTCCAATGCTCTTGGATCAGAGTCACTCCTTCCATCATTCTCAACCAACCCCTTCTCCAAGATTTATTTCAGATTTACCACTTCCTTTATCATATGTGTAGATTGAGTATTCTAGCTGTACTTGCCCCTTGTTCATTTTTCATTCATTCTATGTCTTTACTATAATTCCTTTCTGTTTTCAACTTCCTGATAGTCATCCTGTTACACTGTCTATTAATACTTTGAAAGGTTTATGTACATTTCATGGAGTTTCCATACTGCATATGCTTGAACTGATGTCAGCTTATATTTCCATAATTCATTCAAATTTGCAAGACAGGAGACGTGAAGCACCTAACCATGATTTTATTCTCATCCATTTGGAAGATTAATCTTTAGTCAAAAAGAAAGTAAAAAAATTGGCATAGAATGTATTCCTAACTACCAGTTCTTATAAATGGCTTTGTACAATGGTGTGATTGTTTTATTTTACATGGGATAATATTTTCTACTACCTATAAGTTTTGGAAAAAGAAGAATACTAAAATTTATTCCTATAGAGGAATATGATAGAAATAGAAGACAGATTTTATGTTTGTCATATCTCTGATGAGTACCCATATTCAAGACATAAGTCATATTTCTTCCTATGTTAGACAGATAGGGAAAACATATTATTACATATGATAAGACAACTACTTGTGACTTTTTAAAATGTACCTTATTAAATGATGACATTGACTTTATTAGCTAATATTTGCGTTTGAAATTTGGGAGGCTGATCTATCTAACACATTTCTGGAAGGCCCTTACTGAAAAACACAAATTGTGGGTGGTACTATTTCTACACTTTAATGAATGGTTGAACGTGTTGGGCATTAGTGCTGGGTAAATAATTCAACTCTATTGTAACTTGCTCCCTATACTTGAAAAACTTGTAATGTCACTAAGTATCATCTACTTGTCAAATGTTATTTTGGCGAATGTGATTTTAAAAAGTTAATTTGAAAAGGAATAATTTTCAGAATATTAAATGTAGATCATCATTGGTTTGAGAGTGACATTTTTATACCACTGAAATATGTTGTACTGAAGTCCCAGTGTTTTGAAGCTCTAAGTATCTTCTCAATATTTTTCTGAATTACATTTGAACTCTAAGTAAATTTTTCTGGGCCTTGGTAGACCAATTATCCATCTATCCTTCCAGGAACTACTTTTTGGCTCACTTACGCAGGACTAAAATCTTTCATTAATCATAGGGGAGGGATATTAAAAATAATCTTATGACACTTTGTGAACTTGTTCACTCATATGGGCTGGTCAGCTGTAAGTTGAATGTTTGAATTGTCATACATACTCTCAAATTTTGTGATCTCATCTTTCATTTTAAGTTGCCATGCATTTCACAATTGCTTACTGCTAATTCCTGCATCTCAAGGAATTGGGGCCCTTAAATATAGGAAATTAGAACTTGAGATGGATCTTCAAATACTTTGTGTTGGCGTGTTGCATGGGCCTTGGTGAGAAGTCTTGCCTCTGTTATCTGATGATGCCGATAACTGGGACCTGGGATCCTAGGAATCATTGTATCATGCAGAAGAATAATATTTGTTAGACACCTTATCAGCAAAATTTGGGCATAATTAGTAGGATTGCTTCAGAAATATGGAGAAAAACAGTTTGGGACCAGCGAGTTAAAACAATAAACAGAGAAGCAGAGCAAAATCCCTTTTAGATTAGCGGAAAACAACATTGTATTTTTTACCATGTGAATTCAGAAGACCAAGAACAGTTAGAATGTATCACAAGTTTATACCAAAGACATTGGTCTGATACTTCATATATTCTAATATACATTTTAAACCTAATTATTTATATTCCTATTCTATTTATTGGAATAAATAAATATTAATTTATTAGTGAAATTATCAACTAATTCTAGTAAGTTTCACTCTGCGAAATATAAAATCAGCACATATAAATATAAAATATATAACTATATAATATAAGAAAAAGACACATGTTTTGCATTGTTCTGTTGTGGTTACAGTATCAAAGGCAACTCTGTTTTAAAGTATTATTCCATTATCTCTACCTCAGTGTTTGATAGAGTTGGACCTAAAGCTTTACCATTAAAACATTACCAATTAAAGGCCTAATAATGAGGAGAAACATCTGGACTTCTCCTGCAACTATGAAAATATTTCGTGATAGAAATGCAGTGGTGTAAGTTCCTGCCTGGTTGGATGGTAGACAGGCCAGGACATTAAGTAATCACGCATATGATCAATTTTTTCACCTTCTTGGCTTTAGCTACTTTTGAAATGTTAGATATAATAAACAATTATATTTTGATAAAATACCTTCTAGTCTGAACACTTCTGACTGAACTGTTCATCTCTCTATGATCCCTTGTAACATTTAAGTTTTGTTCAAGTAAAACAATCTATGTTGTCAGGGTAAGATATTCTGATTGGTCTGTTCCTACATGGGAGAAGAGTAAAGGGTCAGGTAGACATTTGTGCCAGTAAGAACTCATTTGGGAAAATGTCAGCTGCAGAATGTTATAAGTAGCTCTTAAGCAAGGCTTACTTTGAATCCATTAGCTCCACAAACCTAATTCAGTTGGATCAATAAGTACTTGAAAAAGCCATCACCTTTGGACCTAGCTATAAATTATTGAAAGTATGATCAAATTCCAAATGAAAAAGACTTAAAATTGTCATTGACAAAAAAAATTGCAAATGTGAGCAATCGATTGATTTTTCCCCTATTCACAGAATTTTAGGGAAATAATAGCATTGTTAGGAACAATAAGATTTCCTTGTTTCAAGTAGGCACCCACGGATATAAGCCTGTATAAAGATTGCATCACTAACTACTTAAATTTAGAAGATACTACATGCTTCAGCAGCACGTATTCCCAAATTACAATACAGAGATTAACATGGCAATTGCACAAGGATGATATGAAAATTTGTGAAGTATTCCGTATTTTTCATTCTTCAGATGCAAGAAATGAAAAACAGTTATTAAAAAGTTGATTACAGGGCTGGGAAGGTGACTCAGTGGTAGAGCGCTTGCCTTGCATGCTCAAGGCCCTGGGTTCGATTCCTCAGCACCACATAAGCAAAAAGAAAAAAGCCGGAAGTGGCGCTGTGGCTTCAGTGGTAGAGCGCTAGCCTTGAGCTGAAGAGCTGAGGAACAGCGCCCAGGCCCAGAGTTCAGGCCCCAGGACCAGACCTAAAAAAAAAAAAAGTTGATTACAAAATAACAAGTGTAACAACAAACGTAATTCCTTTAAATTAAATTTAGTTTGGCATTAGTGTATTAAATCTTCACCTCAGAAAGGCGTTTACATAGCATAAACTTTACAAAACTTTTGAAATTAGACAAAATTGTCATTTTATCCCAAAGAAAAATAATATTAGAACCTAGGCAAAAAAGGAATCTAAAACTTTCTATATGGAATACAATCTGAAAGGACACATTAATGAACCTATATATTATAAAATAATATAGAATTCAAAGTATATCTAGGAAAGAATAAAATAAATTATGAACATTATGCAAACATAGAATATAGAATATTTTAAAATATTCTTTTTCAGACAACCACCAGAAATACTTTAGTTTCTGTACTACTCATTTCAACAGATACGTTAAAATTATTTCTGATTAAAAAAATCACAAACTCTGCAGAAATCATTATACATGTATACAAAAACTCTTGAATTCATTTTGACATCCAATGCAGGCAATTCACTTGGAAGAATTCCACGGAATTCATGAATTTTTACAGTAAGTATTGGTGTTGCCGGGCGCTGGTGGCTCACTCCTGTAATCCTAGCTACTCAGGACGCTGAGATCTAAGGCTCACGGTTCAAAGCCAGCCCGGGAAGGAAAGTCCGTGAGACTCTTATCTCCAATAAACCACTAGAAAACTGGAAGTGAAGCTGTGGCTCAAGCGGTAGAGCACTCACCTTGAGCTGAAAAGCACAGGCATAGCACCCAGGCCCAGTGTTCAAGTCCCATGACCGAGCAAAAAAAAAAAAAGATATTGTCCTTATTTGGATTGTGGAAATATTTTGTATGGACACAAAGGATGGACTTGCATTTTTGAAATTTAAGAAACTTAACCCGACCATTAGGACTTAAGAGAACAATTTGTACAGCCTTCCACAGCTTCATAGAGGTAGTGATAAATACTTATCCTTTGGGCAATTTCAAATGCAGTTTCTTCTAAGTTGTTCTTCACGCCTGGTTTATATAATGGTTCAACAGAAGGAGATCCAGTGTGTCTTTGCTATCTCAATTCTCAGCAGTAAGATGTAAAGGGGTCAAGAGGCCATTAGTTAGGGCATTGGTATCTGTATCATGATGAAGTAAGAAAGAAGCCAGTCTGGTATTATTCTGCATATATACACTGTGCAGGGGTGTCCAGCCATCTACAGTTATTGCATTTGGCACTTGAGCCACCAACTCATGGACAATGTCTAAGCGTCCACTGTCGGCTTCCAGATGAAGTGGGGTATACTCATCATCATCCCCTATTATTCACATGAGTGGCCTTTTTGAAAAGTAGTTTCCGCACTGTAGTAAGCTGAATATTTTCAGTAGCCAATGAAGAAATTTACTTGGATCCTTCTCCATTTTTTGTCTTGCAATTGATACTATTCCTTACTTTTTCATCTTGTTCCTCATCTTTCTAAGAATTCACTAAGCAGAGACTTTGAGAGCCAGTGGGAATGAGGTTTCCATGTATTTCCCTAACAGTTCACATTGGTTGAACTGGTCAGAAATATCCGGTGAATTTTCTGCATATTTTTTTCACCATGATTTATATTCTCTTTTTCTAACTTTACTATTCGAAATTATTCTAACTGGAGAGTAGGGAATTGATGGAGAACAGAGGAAAGATGTTCCTCCATATTCAAAGGTACAGACTGAAAATGAGAACCAGTGATGTCTTCATGTGCAGCTTATTCTAGGAATGAGAAAATATGAAATAATGCCTTCTATATAAATGATTTGGGAAAAGGCAGAGCAAAAAGTGAAATGATACAACCAAAAATATAAAAGCAAAATAAATTAGGATAATTATGGAGCAATCATATTATCTATGAGAACCATGAAATAGAGAAAGGAAGAGAGATACACATGTGCAATGACCTAGCTAGCCACAAAATCCATGCCTCTGATCAATTGATAGAGCAAACAAAATTGTATTTTTTTAAAAAAGATTGAAATAGAATTTATGTATTTACTTGAAATTAGTAAATACATTTTTAGTAGCCTACATAAAGAGACATAGCTTTGACCAAATTACAGACAAGAATCTAAATCCTTGGTAATTCTAGTAACAGATCTGACTGAAATCAGTTGAATGACACTTTTCCTGTACAATGAAGAAATAGGTCCAAGCTAGTAAAGCAGCTAGAGAAGGCAGGCAGATTGTATCTGTGACAAAACTTTGTGTAAAATGGTATTGAGGATTTCTTACTGGTGATCCACTTGCACTGGAAGCATGATTCTGAACTATTGCTTGCTGATTCTGAACTATTGCTTTGATCATTATATTCTCCAAGAAGAAAAAATGAGAATTGATAGTTTAGGACTACTAATACATTTTTACCTTCTCACTAAGCACCTTCAATCATCAAAATCACATGAAGACAATAGACAGGCCTACTTTTTTAGATGAAAACAAGTGTCTTTAAAAAAACAAGGAATTTATGTAGTCATGCATAGGACTTCTATTTTACTAATGCCTCATATGTTTTAATAATGTTAGGTAACAATAAATAATGGATCTATTAGAAAGCTCTTAAAGCTCATATGTTCAATAGTGAGTTCTCTTACACTGTATCATGGTATTTTTTGTTTATGGTCTTATGAAGAAATTTACATTACTAACTTGAATTTCTGACATGACAGTATCATCACTGTACATTTTGCTTCTATATTCTCAGTTTTACATTACTATCTAAGTATGTGCATTAGATAACTATAGAGGAAAAAGTAGAAGCCACACTGATGGCTCATGTCTTTAATCCTAGCTAATCAGAAAGTTGAAACCTGAGGATTGTGGTTTGAAAGCAGACCAAGAAAAAAAAGTCCATTAGATTCTGATTTGAAAGTGACCAGCAAAAGATAGAAATGGAGCTGTGGTACAAGCAATAAAATGCTAGCCTTGAGAAAACTGAAATAAAAAATAACAAATTCTGGCAAAATCTTTGTGTACAGTAGGAAATGCCCTGCTGTTTTAGGAGCCATTCCAGATGTGTGAGAGGCTCTGAGTTTTGTCTACAGTTGTTCGGAGACCAATATTGCCATCTTCCCGGGGGTTGGAATATTCATGTGCTCAAGGACTGCTGAGGCCTTGGGCTACCCGTTGGTGTGTGTGTGTGTGTGGTGTGTGTGTGTGTGTGTGTGTGTGTGTGTGTGTGTGTGTATTTTTCCCTCATTTTTCTCTGTCCACTTGGTGAGTGCCTGTCTGCCTATTCCTAAATTCAGATGGTGCCGCTTCTCCATTGCAACCTTGCCTTTAGCCCCCTATCAGGATCTATAATGAGTCTTAAGTTGTCAGAGACCTAAATATTCCACTTTTCCTTTGGAGCCCAAGTTCAGCTATCCATATCTTTGTCCACCTCCAGAGGAGGTGTGTGTGTGTGTTTGCCAGGGCTTGAACTCAGAACCTAGGTGTTATCCTAGGTATCTTTAGCTTGTTTGCACAAGGTTGGTGCTGTACTACTTGAACTACGGTAGCTCCGCTTCCCATCTTTTTCGTGATTCTTTGGAGATAAGAGTTTGCCCAGGCTAGCTTTGAATCTTGATTGATCCATAGGTCTCAGCCTTGAGTAGCTAGGATTATAGGCATGAGCCACTGGCATCCAATTGCATGGATATCTTTTCCTACACTCTTCTGTTCTAACAGCTGTCTACTTGCCCTGGCCTAGATCTCTGACCTCCACATCAGCTTCCACCAGCCTCTGACTGTGAAGAACATAAAACTCAAACCTGATCCCATTCTTTTTCCTCAGGGGAGGAGGTTATGTTTCATCTGAAGCCAGGGATAGGAGGGGTAGCTGTAGATGGGTGCTCAGCTGGAGAGAGGTAGTCTGTTTTAGCCAAGAAAGGAAGTGTGGCCAGATGCTAATAGCTCATGGTCTCATACTCCTAGCTCCTCAGGAGTCTGAGATCTGAGGATTGCCATTCAGAGGCAGCCCAGCTAGAAAAGATTGTGAGACTCTCTTCTGCAAATAACCACCCAAAAGCTGGAAGAAAAGCTGTGGCTTAAGTGGAAGAGTGCTAGCCCTGAATGAAAAATGTGAGGGACAGAGCCCAGGACCTGAGATCAAGCCCTAGAACCAAGGTGCTTATGCGTGCACATGCACGCCCACACGTGCGCGCGCGCGCGCACACACACACACACACACACACAAACATACACAGGAAGGTGGTAATGATGAGCTGAGCTAGAACTGGGGGCAGTCCTGAGGCATTGTCACAGTAAACTCTACAGGCATATCAAGTGTTTTCTCCCTAAATCCTTCTTGGGCTGAGGGGTCTGGGCCATGGTAGTAAGTTCCATGGAACCAGTCCCTCCATTTGTGCACTGGGCCACAGGACCAAGGAGAGGGCACTATGGATGCTCATTTGTAGTCAGCCGACGATTGCAGACCTTCCTGTGTCCCTGAGCACTGGTGAGAAAAGCAGGCCTCTGAGGCCTGGGACTCCAGGGACAGCTACTGCTACAAGCATCAGCCAGCCAGCTGTGGATTCCTGAGCCTACAAGTCTTTCATGAGCCCAACTCAACACTTGCCCAAGGTGTGCCTGACAAATTCACACTCTTGTGATACCTGCATGAATGGGCATTACCTGGTATGAAATCTTGCAGCTTCTGCCCCGCCTGGCTCAGAACTGTGGTCTGAGACGTCAATTTACTGCTCAGATCCACATTACATGCATGACAGATGCCATTCTCATTATCTCCATGCCCCAAGGCTCCACCCTTCTCTGGTACTGTCTTGCTTTGTAGACAATGGCCTCCAAACAGGCTGCTCTCAAGCCGCGTAGGACACCTAGACATTGGGAGACCCTTAGGGGCCCACTGGAAAGTACTCTGCCTAGAGCCACAGAGGTACTAGCAGGCCAGGGGTTGGTCATGGGGCTTGAACTCTGGGACTGGGCGTTGTCCCTAAGCTCTTCAGCTTACCACGTGAGCTAAAGAGCCACTTCCGGTTTTATGGAGGTTCCTTGGAGATCAGAGTCTCTCGGACTTTCCTGCTTGGGCTGGCTTTGAACTGTGGTCCTCACATCTCAGTCTTCTGAGGACTAGTCTTTCACCACAGTGGAGTAGGAGCTCCTGAAAGCTTTTCTTTACTTTTTCTGTGCCATTACTGGGGCTTGGACTCAGGGTCTGGGCTCTGGTCTCTTAACATTTTCCCTCAAGGTTAGCACTTTACCACTTGAGCCACAGCTCCATTTCTGGCTTTTAGTAGTTCATTGGCAAGAAGAGTCTCACTAACTTTCCTCCCCTGAGCTGGCTTCACATAAGATCTCTATCTCAGTCTCCTGAGTAGCTAAGATTTACAGGGGTTGAGCCACTGGTGGCATTGTGCTAGAAGCTTTTCTTTTCTTTTTATTGTGAAAATACTGTACAGAGGGGTTAAAATTACATGGGAAAGATAATGAGTACATTTCTTACCAAGCATTGTAGCCTCCTTCTTTGTTTCCCCTTCCCATCACTTCCCAGCCTCCCCTCGGCCCCCCACCCAACCTCCCCCCCCCCCCCCGCACCAAAGTTGTAAAGTTCGTTTTAAACATGACAACTTATACTTCTCATTGTTGCAATGGGTCAAACAAGCGTTCTTCCCTGCATTTGCCCTGCCTTCTATATGCAAAGGAGGTCATAGGGTCAGGAGCTGTTAAAAATAAGATTCCAGCCACAGGAAATGGATGGGGTCCCTGGTAAAAAGCCGAGCTAATCTTCCCCCTGGGCCCCATTGTGGGACCCCACCCTCTGCCCTACCTGTGACTCAGCCTTGAATGTCCTGCCATACTTGCTTGAAGCCACAGAACCTTCATTCCACCCACACCATCTGCTCTACACCTCAGGACCTTTGCCCATGCTGTACCTTCTGCCTGAGGCCCTCTGCCCTGAATCCACATCTTAGAACTCCTGGGGAATTTTGGCACTGCTTATATCACCTCCTGGAGCAAGTATTTACTTCCCTTCTCCCACTTTTTTTTCATATTGAGTTGCTAGAGATGGAACTTGTGCAGGCTGACTGGCAAATGCTCTATCTTGTGTGTGTGTGTGTGTGTGTGTGTGTGTGTGTGTGTGTGTGTGTGTGTGTGTGTGTGTGTGTGTGTGTGTGCATGTGCGAGCCAGTCCTAGGGTTTGATTTCATGGCCTGGATGCTATCCTATCCCTGAGCTTTTGTGCTCAAGGCTAGCACTCTAGTACTTAAACCACAGCTCTACTTCTTTCTTTTTGTGTTTAATTGGAGAAAAGTGTCTCATATAGACTTTCCAGCTTGCAATTGGGATCCTCAGATCTCAGCCTCCTGAGTAGCTTACAGAGGTTAACCACCAACACCTACCCTCTACCCTACCTCTTACCTATAACCTCGGCCCTCCTCTGATTCCCAGAAGAATATGTCTCATCAGGCTCACTTATTTTTTTGCCAATCTTGGGGCTTGAACTCAAGTTCTGGGCATGTTCCTGAGCTTCTTTTGCTCAAGGCTAGCCCGCTATCACTTAAGCCACAGTGCCACTTTTGGCTTTTTCTCTTTCTGTGGTACTGAGCAATCGAACCAAGGGCTTAGTGCGTGCTAGGTAAGCACTCTACCATTAAGCCACATTCGCACCCCAAGGCTCCCTTCTAATGGGAATTATGAGGGTGAGATTTATTGGCATATCCCTTTCGGCATATATATTGTTGACTATTTCATATCTTTGCCAAGATTTCTGACCAGCCTGTGACTCAGCAATGAGGAATGATAAATGAGTGATAGCCACCAGGCCCTAGAGGTCTAGGCTCACATCCTACAGAGGGATAGACAATATGGAACCAGAAACTTTGACAACTCCTACAGTCTAGGTACTGTGATCTCCCTGGAGGCAGTGGCTGGCTGCTAGGTGTCCTGATTGGACACCTCAGCCAGAACATAAGACTTCAGTTATTAAATGGCAGAGAAGAATGCTTTGTTAGAGCTTCAGCTCAGACTTAGTACTCTCTGAGGGCTTGTTCCAGCTTACACAGGTTGGGGGACTGGGCATGGGCAACCTGCTGAATGCCTGTCATCCATACATCATCCATCCATACACAGAGATATAGAGTTATTGCCTCCTTTTGGGGGGGGCAAGGGGGGCAGTTCCAGGTTTGTTCTATGAGTCTAGGCCTTGTCCCTGAGCTCCTTTTGCTCAATGGTAGCACTCTGTCCTTGAGCCACAGCCCCATTCATGTTTTTTTTTTTCCCTGTGATCTCTTAAAAATAAGAGTGTCTCAGGCTTTCCTGCCACGGCTGAATTCAAATTGTCATTCTCTACATCTCAGCTTCCTGAGGAGCTAGGATTACAGGCAAGAGCCCTGGCTCCTTCGTTTCTTTTCATCTTTTTGTGCTTTTTTGTAATTTTAACAATCTGAAATCTTCAAGGTGTCATTCTAATGGTTTGCATTCAAAAGAAACTAACCAGGCTTGGAGTTCGAAAGCCAGGACTATCACCCACAAATGGAAGGAGATCCTGAAAAACTCATTCATATTCATGTGAATGCTAATGGAATGTTATAAAAGTAATAATTAAATTTGCAGTAAATTCATGATTCTATTTTATAATGCCACAGAAAAGTTATTGGATTTATATCTTCCATACTAGCACCATAGTATGATTCCCATAATGGAAGGATACTGACTAATTTTTAATTAATGCTTTTATAAGTATTCAAACACAATACTTCATTAAATGGAGGCATAATTTAATAACTAATAATGGTTATCATAGATATAATTTAATATCCTCACATTCCCTCTCTCTCTGTATGCATATATATCTACATATCTATCTATCTATCTATCTATGTTTCTTTCTATATATAGATATATATCTATATTCTATAGATATCTCTATAGATATATAGAGAGATATATAGATATATCTCTCTATATATATCTATATATCTTCTCTATATATCTATAAATTTATAGATATATAGAGACATATATAGATATATCTATATCTATATCTATATCTATCTATCTATCTATCTATCTATCTATCTATATATATATATATATATATATATAGAGAGAGAGAGAGAGAGAGAGAGAGAGAGAGAGAACAATCACTCCTGTGGCTTGATTACAGGTCATCAGAACTTTCTGGAGCTCAGTTTGCCAGAGGCTGGTGTGCTAAGACTGTGATCCCATTTATGGATTGGCCATTGTAGGCCTTGAGTTGAAATCCCAGCATCGCCAAAAATTTATTCGTGCAGTAAGAAGCCAATTTTGACACTTTTTTTCCTTCTCTTTGAATGTCCTGGGTCTCAGTATGATGTATAATCCATATGCAAATATATCCTATGTGATATGATGTAATAAAAGAACTATTATATGGGTAATAATACTAAATAAACAAGGGTAATAAAGATCATATGCAGTAAACCCATGCATGAAAATAGATCTCATATGTTAGTATTACTTTTTCCAGTGCTGGGCTTCATTTCAGGCCCTGGGAACTAGTCTGAAATTCTTGTCTTCAAGGACAGTGAGCTTTTCCCCTTCACCCACAGTGTCACGAGTTATCCAGACCCTCAGTTCAAATAAAAGGCCTGCCAGAAAAATGGTGCAAATTCCAATTCAGGGCCTTATAATAATTATTATTTTTTTGGCCAAGCACAGGGCTTGCATTCAGGTCTTGGCATCTCTGCCACAGCCCACCCTTGGATCCTAGGACCCTAGTTCAAATCTTGAGGCTGGCAAAAAAAAGGAGAAGCATAAAACTGAGAAGTTCAAGAGGTGGTTTTTTACTTTTTTTCCCCTTTGTATTGTGACCATCCTGGATGTAAATGACAAGGCAAGAAAGAGTACATGACTTTGCATTGCTGATGTTTGGCAGACTATTAAAGAAGCCATAGCCAAAACTGGCAACTTAGGTCTGGAGGTCGAATCCTGGGATTGCCACTAATGAATGGCAGAGATTCTAAAAACCCATTCCCATGTACATCTATACAAATGGAATGTTATAAAAGTAACAAGTAAATTAGTAGTTAGTGTTTGATTATATTATAAAATTATTCACAACATTTATAATACAATGACTAATTTTCAATTAATACTTTATTATGTATTCAATCATGATCCTTAAAAAAGGAAGGAATAATTTAATTCCCAGTAATCAGTAAAATATCGTATATGCAATTTCATAGTATACAGACATCTCTCTCTTGTTTCATGCATCTAGAGCTATCCATCTATCTATCTATCTATCTATCTATCTATCTATCTATCTATCTATCTATCTATCTATCTATCTATCTATCTATCTATTTGTCTGTCTGTCTGTCTCTCTATCTATCTATATCTCTGTAAAGATATGTATCTATATCTCTGTAGAGATATAGATAGATAGATAGAGATATATCTATATCTCTGTAGAAATATAGATAGATAGATAGAGATATATCTCTATCTCTATCTCTCTCTATCAGCCACTACTATGGCTTGTTCCCAGGTCCTCAGAACTGGCTGGAAGCTCAGTTTGCCAAAGGCTTTTGTTCTACAACTGACCCTTTCATGAATTGGGCATTGTGGGCTGTGAGTTCAAATCCCAGCATGGCCAAAATTTTATATGTGGTGTCAGAAGCCAATTTTGACACATTTTTTTCCTTGTCTGTGAAAGTTCTGGGTCTCAGTATGATGTATAATCTATATGCAAATAGATCCATGTGATAAGATGTAATAAATGAAATAGATGCTATATATGTATTATCACTAAATAAAATAAAAACAAGGGTAATAAATGTCATAAGTTTTGAACCCATGCATGTAAATAGATCTCATATATAGATATTATTTTTTTCAGTACTGGGGCTTGAAATTGGGCCCTAAAATTCTTGCTGAAATTCTTGTCTTCAACGACGGTGAGCTTACTCTCCCCCATAGTACCACAGAGTTACCCAGACCCTGAGTTCAAATCCCAGGCCTGCCAGAAAAACAGTGCAAATTCCAAGCCAGGGCCTTAATATTTTTTTTGGCCATGCCTGGGGCTTGAACTCAGCTCGTGCAACTCTGTTTCAGTTCTGATCATCCTAGGCTGCTGTGCAGCTTCTGGACCCACAGCCCATCCTGAGATCCTAGGACCTGAGTTCAAACATTGGGACCATCAAAAAAAAAAAGTAGAAGTGCTAGGAAGATGGCTCAGTAAACAGTGCTTGCCTTGCATATATAAGGCCCTGGGTTAGATTCCTCAGCACCATATAAGCAGAAAAACCTGGAAGTAGTCTTATGGCTCAACTGGTAGGGTGATAGCCTTGAGCTGAAGAGTTGAGGGACAGCACCCAGACCCAGAGTTCTGGCCCCCAAACTGAAAACAAAGGAGAAGGATAAAACTGGGAAGTTCCAGAAGGCAGTTTTATATGTTTTTTTTTTCTTTGCATTGCAACCATTTTGGTTCTAAATGACAGGGCCTGGAAAGTGTACGTGACCTTGCCCTGCTGAAGTTTGGTGGGCTATCAGGGAAGCCATAGCCAAAATCAGCAACCTAGGCCTGGGTGTGAATCCCAAGACTGCCACCTATGAATGGCAGGAGATCCTAAGAAATGCATTTTGATATATATCCATACAAATGGAATGTTGCAAAGTAATAATTACATTAGTAGTGTATGATTATATTATAAAATTATACACAATAATTATAGTATGTTGACTAATTTTCAATTAATACTTTATTATGTATTCAACCGTAATACTTAAATAAAGGAAGGAATAATTTATTGATAATTCGTAGTAATATAGTATATATAATTAATTAATATACAGACATACCTGTCTTGTTTTATACATACATATATATATGTACTTATATATGTATGTGTATATATGTGTGTGTGTGTGTGTGTGTGTGTGTGTGTGTGTGTAACAATCTACATATCTATTTCTACACTTGACATTCCTGGGGCTCTGTGGTAGAGTGCTCGCCTAGTATGTATGAAGTCCTGGGATCCATTCCACAATATCACATGCACAGAATTAACAGCAAGTAGTGCTGTCATTCAAGAAGTGGAGCACTGCTGTTGAGCATGAAAGCTTAAGGATTGTGTTTAGGCCCTTACTCAGGCCCCAGGACTGGCACCAAAAACAAGTTAGAATATTCTGACTGCAAGTATAGAAGGCCAGGATTTCAAATACCTCATCACAGAGCAAGCTGCGAGTCTGAAGCCGATGGATGCCACCTAACATGACTTAGCCAGAGGTCAACAGCTGCAACCCAGCACCATGGAACCAGATGATGCTGGCTCACCACTTGCTGCTTGGGGGATGATATCAGACACTGGTGGGTTGAAAACTCAGCCCTGACAGGAAGTCTGCGAGACTCTGAGCTGTGCCTCAAAATGGTAGAGCCCTAGCCTTGAGGAAAAGATCTTCGGACAGTACCTCCAAACTATGAGTGAAATCCCCGAGGCTGATGATACTCCCCCAAAAAAACACCCCTCTAAACCGTAAGATGTTAACTTGTGTGGTTTGTGATGTGTATGTGAAAGAGTGGTGATACTGATCAAAGCACCTTAAATCTAAAGACAGTTTATACTATACAGCTATGTGATGAAACCTTCCTGGGGTGCTCGGTCCTGAGTCTTTCACGGGGTGCTGGATCATTCATGGGGTACTGTGTGCTGAGTCATTCACAGGGTGCTATGTGCTGAGTCCTTCACGAGTTGTATTCTTTCATCTGGTCCTTATAAGAGCTACACAAGTAAGATGATTGTGCAGATGAGTAAGTTGAGGCTCAGATATGTCCCCAAGGCAGGGCCAAATGTATGTATATATTTAGCTCTAGTGATGTCTCCTGCAGAAAATTGTTTTGGTTTAATTTTCATCATCATGAACCTTGAACTCACAGCCTAAGTGCTGAATTTCTTCTTGGGCTTATGGCTAAAGTTCTACCATGCTGAGCCAAGGACCTCGTTGCAGCAAAGTGTCAGGGCTTAGGTGTCTTTAGCTGAGGTCTATCATCCTGTCTGCTCAGGAAGCTGAAGATCTTGGTTCAAAGCAATTTCAGATCATGGTCCAAAGCCAGCCTGGGCAGGAAATTCCTTGAGATGGTTATCTCCTAAAACCACCAGAAAGCCTGAAGGGGCCCTGTAGCTCAAGTGCTAGAGTGCTAGATTTGAGCTGAAGAGATGAGAGACAGCACCCAGGCCCAAACTTCAACTCCTCCAACTTACAAGAAAAGAAAGAAAGAAACCTGAAGTGGAGTGCTGGGAATTTTTCCTAGGGGTAGACTGCTTTGCATGTGTGAAACCCTGGGTTTGAATCCTCAGTACCACATCCATAGAAATGTTCCACATCCCTGAAATGGCACTGTGGCTCAAGTGGTAGAGTGCTGTCCTTGTACAGGAGAAACTCAGATACAGTGGTTAGGTCCTGAGTTCAAGCACCAGGACTGGTATATGCACACACACACACACACACACACACACACACACACACACACACACACACACACGGAGGCATCGTTGCCAATAATGAATCATTTCATTAGGTATAGCTCCCTAATTGTCTACCAGGAGCACTCTTGAATTAATGGTAGCAGTTTGTTTCAACATTGAAACATAGTCTTATAAAGACAGGATGAGTGCAGGGAACTTGGCCTCCTCCGGGATGTGGCACAAATGAAGTTTTCCTGTCAAAACAGAGCACTGGGAAGAGAGAGAGCTTGGGGTAAAAAGAGGCCTTTTTCTCCTGACCTTCAGAGCCTGCCCACACTCATTCTCAGTAATTGGCCTGGATGAATTGTTTGTTACACAGCTGTACAGGAGTGAGGCCTTTTGTCTGCCTGTTCCAACAATGAAGCAGAGTTCCTCCAGCAGCCTTGGGTATGGAGAACCCCTCAGGCTACTCTGGGAACATTGAGGGTAACCCCGGAATATGCACTGTTTAGAAAGCACTGTCTGTGCTATGAAACCATTCTATTCAAAGCAAATTTCCCAGCTGGGTGCCTTTCTTCATAGAACCTCTGGATGTTCACTGATACAAATGCATGCATACATACTCAGACACATGGAGTTAATGGCTTTTTTGTAGCAGGTTCTGAGGCTTGAACTGTTAGCCTAGACATTTTCCCTGAGCTCCTTTTACTCAACGAACCATTTTATTGTGTCTTAAACCATGATTATGATAGCCTGGGATGCAGCTTCTATACCCACATATGATCCAGGGAACCTAGGACCCGAGTTCAACTCCCAGCACTGGCAAAAGTACATCAAACCAACAAAAATGGAGGAGGAAAAACCCAGGAAGTTTCACACAACAGTTTTACATTTGTTTACTCAGCACTGTTACCCTCCTTGGTCTCAATAACTAGTCTTTTAATTGTATGTGACCTTGCATGACAAAAGCTGGAGGGGTATCAGTAAAGCCTGAGTCCAACCCAGATATGTAGGCCCTGAGTTCGATCCTGGGACTGCACCTACACACTGCCGAAGATCTAGGAAATTTGTTCCTATGTATTGGAACACTAATAAAATGTTTGAAATGTACTAATTGAATTACTAATTAGTTAGTCATTCTAGTATAAGATTGTATGTAATAAATATAGGTCATTGATTAATTCTTCATTAACTGTTCTACCGTGATTAATTAATAGAGGCATAATTTTAGACTGAATAATTGGTAGTAAAAGAATATATTAAAAATAAGATATAGACATCACTCTTTATATAGGGTTATACACTAGAATCTACATAAATGTATATCTCTCTGTATATATTTATGGATGTATATACATATGTAAATACACACAAAAATGCACACACACACACTGCAATCTAAACATCTATCTGTTTATATATTGGCCATTCCTAGGGCTTGATCTCAGGTCCTCAATTTTGCCTGCCAACTTCACTTGCATCAGACTACTCTGCTAACATTTAACCATTCATGAAGTGCATTCATGAGTTCAAGTCACAGAACTGCCAAAAACTTAATCCTGGTGGACAAAATAATTGTCCCACTTGTTTTCCTTATCAGTGAAAGTCCTGGGTCTCAGGAATGATCTAGAATACACAGGGAAATTTTTGTCTTATGTAATAGGATGCAAAAAATGGTATATATAATCATGCTCACTAAAATACATAAAAAATTAATAAAACACAAAATAAAATGAATACACTAACCTTAATATGCAGTAAATATGTGTATGTAAATATAAACCATCTGTTAAAAATGTATATCTATATTATTCTTTTAAGTGCTAGGAATTGAATTCAGGCCCTAGGAACAGGCCTGGATTTCTTGTCTTCCAGCATGGTGAACTTCCCCATCCCCCACAGTGCTGCAGATTTACCCAGACCCTGAGTTCAATTCCCAGGCCTGGCAGAATAAAGGGCATGAATTTTAAGCCAAGGAGCCTCATAATATTTTAACTATTTTTAATGTATGAATATATGTACCTATTTATTTATTTTTATTTTGTCAAGCACAGAGCTTGAACTCAGGTCGTGGCAATTCTGCCTCAGCTTTTATCATTCTAGGCTCGGGTGCAGCCACTGGACCCACAGCCGAACTTGGGTTTCTGGGCCCCAGAGGCTGACAGGAAAAAAATAATAATGCGACACAGAAAAAAAAAAAAGGCAACTTGAAGATGGTTGCCAGTTTTACATTTGTTTGCTTTGCAAGGTGACCATCCTTTGTGTGAATGACACATTTGAAAAATGTCGGTAACCTGGGTTCACTGAAGGCTGGCGGGCTACCAGGAAAGCCATAGGCCAACACGGCAACATAGGCCCTGTGTTGGAAGCCCCTTCCTGTCCTCTACCAATGGAGGGAGATCTTAAGAGTCTCATTCCTATTCATAGGAATACCGATGGAAGATTATGAATGGCAAGGTGGAATTGGTTGTTTCTGGATACTGCTATACAATTAGACAGAGTGATTTTAGGAGGCCAATGGATATTAATGAGTTTTTTTAAACATTCAAAGAATATTATTACATGGATGCAATAGTTTCCAGACAGTGGATGATTTAATTAATAATTCATTAAGTATGAAAAGAATAATATTAATTATATGGAAGTATACTAAATATCCAAGAATTGGTAGAAATGTGGTCAATATAACTGAAGAATGTATAGACATCTCTGGCACTCTATAAAGATCTATATTTTATTTTGTAATACTATCTGCTTGTCAATCTGTTCTTATTTTGTCCATCCGTGGGGCTCGATCTCAGGTGCTGGAAATGACTGTCAGCTAAATATGCTCCAGGCTGGCATGCTGACATCAGCCTTGTAGGCTGTGAGTTCAGATGCCAGCACTGACAAAAATTGAATCGTGTAGTAAGAAGTCCATGGTGACTCATGTTTTCCTTTTCTGTGAAAGTCCTGCATGTCAGGTGTGAAGTTCCATACATAGGCAAACCTATATCCTATGTAATAAATATTTCATGTGTAATAACCATCAATAAAATAAATGGTAAATAAATGAATAAAGCAAAAATAAAATGAATAACTATACTAAGTGCTATATGGGGGTCAGCATCTGGGGCTCTATCTCAGGGCCTAGGAAAGGCCTGGCAGCTGAATTGGCTATAGGTTGCTATGCTGACCGACACTCATTCATGAATTGAACCTTCTAGGCCCTGAGTTTAGATCCCAGCACTGCCAAAAATGTAATTGTGGAGTTTAGAAGCTGAGTGTGACACACATTTTCTTTTTCTTTGAAAGTGCTCAGTGTTAGGTAGAATGTATAATTCAGATGCAAATCTATATGCTATGTAATAGGATGTCATAAATGGAAAAAATGACATAGGTGGAAGAATTGTCACTACAATTCTAATGACAGCTTGTTGAATAGAGCTATGTGCTGAGTCCTTCATAGGGTGCTCTGTGCTGAGTCCTTCATTGGGTGCTGGGCGCTGAGTCTTTCACAGAATGCTGTGTGCTGAGTCATGCAAAGAGTGCCATGTACTGTGTCCTTCACAGGGTGCATTCTTTCATCAGGTCCTTGTAAGAGTTCTACAACTGAGATGATTATGCAGACAAGAATATTAACTCTCAGATATGTCCCCATGGCAGGAAAAAAATTATATATTTCTGAAGAGTAATGAGTTGTCTCCTGAAGACAATTGTTTTGTTTTGTTTTTTCTCAGTCATGAACCTCGAACTAGGGGCCTGGGTGCTGCCCCTTACCTCTTGGCTCATGGTTAGCACTCCACCACGTGGAACCAAGGATCCCCTTGCAGCAGAGTTCACAGCCTAGGGGTCTATAGCTGAGGTTGTCATCCCGCCTTCTCAGGAAGCTGAGATCTGAGGATCTGGGTTCCAAACTATCCCAGGCACAAAAGGTACCATGAGCCTATTTTCTCCAATTGACCACTAAGAAACCTGAAGTTGAAGTTGGGTGTTTGTTGCTCATGCCTGTCATACTAACTACTCAGGAGGATAAGATACAAGGATCATGGTTAAAAGCTAGCCTGAGCTAGAAAGTCCTTGAGACACTTAGCTCTGATGGACCACCAGAAAAACTGAAATGGCGTTTTGGCTCAAGTGGTAGAGCACAAGACTTGAGCTAAAGAGCTCAGGGACAGCACCCAGGCCCAGATGTCAACTCCTACAATAACAACAACAAAAAGACAGAAACAAACTAACAAACCTGAAGTAAAGGGCTGAGAATGTGCCTTAGGAGTAAAGTGTTTTTCATATATGTAACCCTGGGTTTGATTTCTCAGGACATCACTAAAAAAAAAAGCCTGAAGTAGCTCTGGATCAAGTGGGAGAGGGCTATCCTTGTACAAGAGAAACTAGTTATAGTGCTCAGGTACAGTGCTCAGGTCCTCACTTCAACCTCAAGGAATGGTGTATGAGTCTGCGTGCATGTGCACACACACACACACACACACACACACACACACACAGACTAGAATTGATGCTGTTACACAAAATGGTAAAACAACGGGCTTCTGTACTGAGCTCATGGTCAGCACCCCAGGCTTGTTTTCAAATCCAATACCTAGCCACCCAGGGCTCAACTAGGAGAGATCAAAGGTTTCAAAACCTGATGAGATTCACCAGCCCTTGATGACAGGAAGCTTTGATATCAGATTTGTGCTTGGATTTCCCAGGCTTCCAGAATCCTAGAGAGGAATCATAGGACCATCATCGCCGTCAATGAAACATTTCATGAGGTTCAGTGCCCTAGTTTTCTGCAAGAAGGACTCCGGAATTTTATTGAACACTGTATCTGAACACCGGAATATAGTCTCACAAAGGCAGGATAAGTGCACAGGACTTGGCCTGCCACAGGAGGTGGCACAAATGAAGGCTCCCTGTCAGTGCTCTCCCCGAGCATTGGGGAGAGAGATAGTTTGGGGTACAAAGAGACCGTTTTCTCCTGACCTTCAGAGCCTGCCCAAAATCATCCTCACTATCTGACCCAGATGGAGTTGTTTGTTACACAGCTGTACAGGAGTGAGGGCTTTTGTCTGCCTGTCCATTCAATGAGAAAGACTTCTTCCAGCAGGCCTGGGATGCAGAGAAACCCTCAGTCTACCCTAGGAACAGTGGTGGGAGCCCTGGATTGTTCACTGTCATGAAAGCAGTCTCTGTTACGAGATCATTTTATTGAATACAAATTTCCTAGCTTGGTGCCATTCATCATAACTACTCTGGAGCTTCACCTATAGGAATACATCCATACATACCCAAAGACATGGAGGTACATGCTCTTTTTGAGTGGTCAGGTCCTGGAGTTGAGCTATGATCCTAAGCATTGTCTCTGAGCTCCTTTTGCTCAAGGGTAGTGCATTAACCATTCTGTGATCTCTTAGAAATAGTAGTGTCATGGACTTTCCTATGCTGACTGGATTCAAACTCAGGTTCTCTACATCTCAGACTCCTGAGGAGCTGGTTTTAAAGTGAGAAGCCACTGGTACATTCTTTCTTTTCTTCTTCACTTTTTAATCTGGAAAATCTGACTTCTTAACAGGGTCATTCCAATGGTTTGAATTTATAGGTTAACTACCCAATATTCTTCATAGCTGCTTTCTCTAGGAAGGATTTTCTCTCTTCATCTTCTCATCTGGTCACAGGTTTGTAGCCAAACGTGATAAATGAGTGTCACAGGATTTGGGAGCAAATGTCCACAGGACATGCCAGTACTGTCAATTAGCATTGAGCTGCAGTGAATTTTCCTACTCAGGATGAGAGGACTGAAAGCTAGAGCGATCCCCATACTGTCTGCATTGCTCCTTTTGCCTATAAAATGATCTAATGATTATGAGTGTTGTGTGTCTCCAACCTTAAGTATCTAGAACACACTAGAAGCATCTTCTTGTATCTCTTTTTCTCTAGTGCCTCTTGAAATTTAGATTAAGGGTTTGTGTGGAGGGGCTCCTCGGTGAATCCCTGAGGAAAGCCGCTTGAAGACTCTTTGGGAGATTGCCGTTCAAAGTCAGCCTGAGCAGGAAGTGTGTCTGACTCTTAGCTCTTAAAACACCAGAAAACTAGAAGTGAAGCAGTGGCCCAGAGGATAGAGCTTTAGCTTTGAGAGAGAAAGCTGAGCATGAGACAGAGGCTAGACCAGGCAGGAAATCCTGGGAGGCAGTTATGTCCAATTAATGAACAGATGGCTGGAAGTGGATCTGTGGTGGTGGTAAAGCCTCAGCCTTGGGAAAAACAGCTGAGGAATGCAGTGGGCCCTGTGTTCAAGTCCTGGGATAGGCACAAAATTTTTTCAAAAAGAGAAGGCCAAGTTTATGTATCAGTGTCCTACCTAGTTATGTGTGTATATTACTTCCCTGAGTGCAAACAGACCATATGCAATTCTTCTCCTTTTATTTACTGGTTTATTTTTCATATATGCTCCTTGCGCATACTGCATCATTGCCTTCATTTCAGGCTGATGGCTTTTCTCTTCCAGGGTTCCAGGCCTGTGTCCTTATATGATGCAAACTGAAGCTCTCAGCAGCCTTTATTTACATTTTATTATGGGGTCAATGCAAGAATAGTCACAAATCAGGCAGGGGAAGAGAAGGTCAGGTTTCATAGAATTAACCAGTATTCAGAAAATTAAACTTGGGGATGTAAAATGGCAGCATACTTATGTAAAAACTACCATTAAGGAAAAGATGAGGGGGCTGGGAATGTGGATTAGTGAGAGAGTGCTTGCCTAGCCTGCAAGAAGCCCTGGGTATGATTCCTTGGTAGCACACACACACACACACACACACACACACACACAAAGCCAGAATTGGTGCTGTGGCTCAAGTAGTAGAGTGCTAAAGAGAGTGTCCTGGCCTTGAGTTCCACCCATGAACTGGCAAAGAGATACCTAGGTAGGTGGGTGGGTAGATAGATACATACATACATACATACATACGTACGTATGTACATACATACATACATACATTGATACATAGATACATAGATAGATACATAGATAAAAGATAGATAGGAGATGATAGATGAATCTGGGAAAGAAGGGAACAATTCCCAGTCATGAGGCCTTCTGCAGCATGCCAGGGCACCAGCATTGCCTTCACAAAACTACAGGGCAGGAAGACTGTCTGTTTCCCACTTCTCAGGCAGCAAAGGGCCCCAGAGTCAAAAGGGCAGAGCTCGGTTCTAACTCAGAGGCATGGAAACAGAAAAGAAAGGGCCCTGCCTCTCCCTGGATTGGGGATTTGCATTAATGATGTGGAGAATGAAGGAAGGAGAAAGGACTGGCAGAGGTAGAAGAAGGGCCTTCAAATCTGACAGATGGAGAGTGAAAAACACACTCACGAAGTCCAGAGAGCAGTGTTTTTCTACTCTGTTACTATGTCCCCCACTAAACTGGCTCTCTATTGTTAACCTAAAGATAGCCTGAGGCTCCCTTCACCTGAGGGAGGAAGGTTAATTAGTCATTGTTTGAAGAGGCAAAGAAAAGCTTGACAATAGTGTAACTCTAACAAATGTTTCAGGTTTCCCCCCAATGGTGGCTGTGCCTGGAATGATTGAAGTGGTTTTGCAGCTCAATTCCCTGTTGACTGTGTACATTCTGCCTCCTAATCCTGTAGGCCTGGTCTCTGCATCTAGCCTGGCTTTTGAAATTGTTTTCTGCCTTAATTACAGTGTTACACTGGAGTTCTTCCTGCTAACATGGCTAGGGCTTGGATCCTGAGAACTTCATTTGAACCCTTGATGGGTCAATAATGTTTCTTGATTCTATAGCTCAAGAACTCTAAGAACATTTAGAGTCTAAGTACCATGGGAAACACAGGAAGCTGACCTTTCAGAAATGGAAGTCTGAGTGTCATAGACTTTTCTGCCCTGGCTGGCTTCACCCTGTGATCCTGAAACCTCATCCTCCTAAACTAGGGCAACGGGCCTGAGCTACTGGTGCTCTGCTAGGTTCAGAATTGTAATAACATTGACAATACAAATCAACTGCTTATCACAAAGGGCTTTGGGAGCATATTAAACCTTTCAACATTGGACCTTTCAGAACCATGTAGGACACAAAGTTACAATGCTAGAGTCTGAGAGGCAGGGAATATGGATGTCCTACACTTGAACCTTGAGCTCTGACTCCTATTCTGGTGTAAATCAGTGTTGATTTCCCAAAGAATGTTCTCTTAATTAACAAATAGGAAACGTACTTTGATTAATTCTCACTTTTTTCCAATTGTTTGTCTCTAACTCAAGTCTGGGCACTGTCCCTGAGCCCATAAGCTCATGGCAAACACTCTACCACTTGAGCCGCAGCACCACACGGGGTCTTTTCGTGCTTCACTGGAGATAAGAGTCTAATAGGCTTTCCTTGCCTAGACTTTGAACTCAGCTTCCTGAGAATCAGCTTCCTGAGAATCTAAGTTTCCAGGTGTGAGCACTGGCATCTGGCCTATTGTTTTTGACAGTCCTGGGGCTTGATCTTAGAGCCTGGGTACTGTCTCTGAACTTCTTTTTCTCAAGGATAGCCACTTGAGCCACTCCACAGCTTCTGGCTTTTTTTGAGTATGTAGCACTGAGGTTTCAATCCCTGGCATTCATGCATGCTGAGCGAGCTCTTTACCACTAAGCCACATTTCTATCTCCACCCTTACAATTTTATCCCTCACTTTCGTATCCTCAAGAAAAGGCTTCTGACCATAAATCATCTAAATAAATCCCAATAGGAAGGTAAACATACTTGGGAGAGACTCTAAACATGTGAATACTGTGACAAATGCTTCCATTTAATTATGTATTGTTTCAACACTTAATAAAATAGTAATGAAAAATGAGTCAATGTCCCAAATTATTGTGTATAATTTTATAATAGATGTGCAAAATGTAATAAATATTGTGTTTATAATAAATACAATAATCAATAAATGAGTAAAACAAAAATAAAATACAAAATCAATAATAAAAATCGTAATATGAAATTAACATTCATATGTAATTATATATAATACATTACACATGCATAGAAATACTTTTTCCATTGCAGAACCTTCATTCAGGTCCTGGGAATTCTAGCATGAATTTCTTTTCCTCAAGGACAATGAGCTTCGCCTTCACCCATGGGGCAAAAGAGTTACCTGCATGGTGTGCTCAAATCATAGCAATGGCAGAAATACTTGCCCCAGTTCCAATTTTTTTTTAATGGAAGTATCTATGTTTATTCAGTTCCCTACTGAACATTAAAAAAAGACAGTGCAGAATTTTTTACAGCTATTCACACAACCTTCCTTTACCTCCAAAGTGCTTGTCAGAGAACTATATTGTTTCTGTGTTTTGTACGTTTTTATTGTAAAAATGTTGTACATTGGGGATACAGTTACAAGAGCAAGGTAATGAGTATATTTCCTATTGAATATTGTTGATTCCTCCTTTGTTTTCAGCCTACCATTCCTTCCCTCCCATCTTCACAACTATTTTCCCCTAAGTCAGTGACTTAGTTTTTCATTTTTGTTTGGCATGGGATTTGAATTCAAGTAGTGGCAACTCTTCCCTGACATTACTACAGATTTACTAGGATCCTGAGTTCAAATCCCACACTAGGAAAGAAAACTAGTAGAAATTCCAAACCAGGAAGCTTTATTTTTTTAATTTAGTTACTTACTTACTTAATTAATTAGTTTATTTATTCTTTTTGGGGGGCAACCATGGGGCTTGACCTCAGGTCGTGGAAACTCTGCCTCAGCTTGGATCTCCCTAGGCTGGAGTGCAGTCTCCAGACACAGAGCCGATCGTGAGATCTTATGCCCAGAGGGCTTTCAGGAAGAAAAAAAAAGCTGGAAAGCACAAAAAGTGGCGAGCTGCAGAGGGCTGGGTTTTTTCAATTGTTCTCTTTGCACAGTGACCATCCTGGGTCTGAATGACAAGGCTGCAAAGTGGACCTGACCTGCCATTGCTGTTGGCTGGTGGGCTATCAGTGTCAACATAGGCCCTGGGTTCAAATCCCAGTCCTGACACCAATGGCAGGAGATCACAAGAGACTCATTCCTATAAATAGGAATGCTGATTGAAAGAGAAGTTCAGGCATCTGTCTAATCTAAAATTGGATGCAATAATCCTAGAATGCTGATTGATCTTAATTAATAGTTTATTAAGCATGAAAAGAATAATATTCCTTCTGTGGTGGTATAATAAATACCTAGGAGTTGGTAGGAATGTAGTAGGTGTCATTCAATCATAGATAGAGGGCTGGCACTCTTTACCAATATGTAATTATTTGTATACCACCGTCTGCCTATTCATGTATCGCTGTTTTGGCCAAACATGGGAGTCAATCTCAGTGCCTGGAAACCACCTGACAGCTTCATTGGCTAGAGGCTGCCATGCTCAAACTCACTCATTTATGAATTGGGCATGCTAGGCCCTGAGTTCAGATCCTTGCACTGCCAGGCATGATGGAGAACACATCTAAAATCTAGATGCTATGTGATAGGATGTAAACAATATAATGAATGGTATAGGTGTCATCAGAGTCAATAAAATAAATGGTAAATAAATGAACAGAACAAGAAATAAAATGAATAACCACAACAAACACAGTATGGACTGAACATCTGTATAGAAGTATAAATCCTATATTTAAAATGTATATAAGGAGTATCTTTTCCAGGCCGGAGGCTTGAATTCAGTCCTACTATGAGGAGGGAATGTCGGAAGATCCTGAGATACTGGTGTCTGGTCCTAGAAAGGGTCATGGAATGCTATCGATCCCATCGTTGACTGAGTAGTTATTGCATTATGTGAGTAGGAAATTATAGGTATGGGGTATAGATTATTTGTAAAGAAGAGTTGATGAAGCATGACAATAATCATCACAGTCATGAAATGGAGCCATCAGGAAAGATCCAAGAATCAGTAGTCACTCGGTAGATTGGATTCCATCACAGGTCACCATCTCTACTACTCTATACAAATATGTACTTATTTGTATTCTACCCTCAGCTTATGAACGGATGACTATTGTGCCCCCCACTCTTCCCCCGTGGGGGGGGGGGGCTCAATCTTAGGTCCTGGGAATGGCCTAGCTCCTTCGTGGTTCACAGGCTGGTTTGCTCATGTGGAACCATTTACCAATTGGACCTGATAGAATCTGAGTTCTGATCCCACCCCTGCCAAAAGATTCATCTTCATGTCAGAAGTCAATTATTGCACCTGTTTTCCTTTCCTGTGCAAGTCCTGGGTCTCAGCTATGATGGAGAATGCATGGGCCACCCTGTGGCCATGGGAATAAGTTGTTATCCATGTCAGTCCAGTTATACCTGTCGTCATATACTCAAGAAAATACACAATACATACATGAATAGCATACAAAATAAAGAGAATAACTACACTCGATGCACGATGCAGTCGACTCACGGATGTGGATATATATCCCATGTTTAAATGATGCATTGAGGAATATTTTGGCCTCCCTGGGGCTCAATCTCAGTTACTGGGAACGGCCCTGCTCCTTAGCGGCTCACAGTCTGGTGTGATCACGTGGATCCATTGGGCATTTGGGCCTCCTAGGCTCTGAGTTCGATTCCCAGCACTGCCAAAAATTCACCCTGATGTGAGAAGCCAGTTGTTGCACCTGTTTTCCTATGCTGTGCAAGTTCTCGGTCTCACCTAGGATGGAAAATATATAGACAACTCTATGCTCATGGGAATAGGTTGTCATCCAGGTCACCAGCGTTATATCTGTCATTCTATACTCAAGAAAATACACAATACAGCCATGAATAAGACACAAAATAAAGACAGTGACTACATCGAGCCCAAGATGATGCCCACCCATCTTTGGAAATATAGATCTTCTGTTTAATTATGAATTTATGGCTATATTGGCTCCCACCAGGACTCCATCTCACGTCCCAGGAATGGCCTATCTCCTTAGTGGCTCACAGGCTGCTGTGCTCAACAGGACCCATTCACCAATTGGGCCTGCTAGGCCTTGAGTTCGAATTCCTGCACTGCCAAAAGATTCATTCTGATGTGAGAAACCCAAGGTTGCACATTTTTTCCTGTCCTGTGAATGTCCTGGGTCTCATCAAGGATGGAGAATGCTATATCAGCAACTCTATAGATATAGGTACAAGTTGTCATCCATGTCAGCACAGTTATATCTGTCACCATACTCAATAAAATACAAAATAACATCCATGAATAAGACACAAAATAAAAAGAATAACTACACTGAATGCAAGATGCATACCACACCTGTAGGTAAAGACAGGTCCTATGCTTAAAAAAGGTGAGCTTGCTATTTTGTCTAGTGCTGGGGTGTTAAATCAGGCCCTGGACCAGGCCTGACATTCTCGTCTTCAAGGATGGTGAGCTTCCCCTTCTTACACAATGCAACAGAGCTACCCAGACCTGAGTTCACATCCCAGCACTGACAAAAGATTCATCCTTATGTCAGAAGCCAGTTGTTGCACATGTTTTCCTCTCCCATGAAAGTCCTAGGTCTCAAGTAGGATGGAGAATGCATAGGCAACCCTATAACCATGGGAATGGGTCATCATCCATGTCAGCACATTTAGTATGCTGATATTGTGTCACCATACTTAGTAAAATACACAATATCTCCATGAATTATAGACAAAAAAGGAGAATTGCACTGAATACAAGATGCTGAACACACATGTATGTCAATATAGATTCTATGTTTAAATTATGAATTTATGACTACAGTGGACCATTGTGGGGATCAATGTCAGATCCTGGGAATGGCCTACCTCCTTAGTTGCTCACAGGTTGGTATGTTCACCTTGACTTATTGGCCAATTGATCCTGCTAGGCCCTGAAATCAGATCCCAGTACTACCAACAAGTGGATCATGGAGTAAGAAGCTGAGTGTGAAACTTGTTTTCCTTTTCTCTGAGAATCCTTGGTGTCAGGCCTGATGGAAAACATTTCTACAAATCTAGATGCTCTGTGATAGGATGTCATCAATGTAATAAACTGAATGGGTTTCATCATAGTAAAATCAACGGTAACTAAATGAATAAAACAAAAATACAAGGAACAACCACACCAAACATGTATGGACTGAACATCTATAGGTAAGTATAAATCCTATCTTTACAATGTTTATGAATAGTATGTTTTTTAGGGCTGGGGCTTGAATTCAGGACTAGTGAACAGGTCTGACTTTCTCATCTTCAAGTACAGTGATCTTCCCCTTCATCCACATTTCTGCAGATTTACCCAGATCCTGAGTTCAAATCTAAAGTCTGGAAGAATAAACAGTATGAATTGCCAGCCAGGGAGCTAATTTTTTTTTAATTTTACTTTTCTCAGTACGGCGCTTGAACTCAGGTCATGGTAACTCTGCCTCAGCTTCTATCACCCTATATTGGGGTGCAGCCACTGGACTCATAGCTGATACTGGGATCCTAGACCCCCAGGCCTTTCAGGGAAAACAATGCATAGAAAAAATATGGTCTTTTTAAGTTTTCTTCCTTTGCACGGTCACCCTCCTGGGGTACTTCACCTTGCATTGCTGAAGCCTGGCAGACTAACAGGGAAGCCATAAGCCCACGTGGCAACATAAGCCCTGATTTCGAATCCCTGTCCTGACACCAACCAATGACAGGAGATATTAAGAAACTGGTTCCCATCCATAGGAATAACAATGGAATGTTATCAATATCACGGTTGAATGAGTTGATCATGAATGATGCTCCTATAAAATTAGACTGCATCATTTCAGGAGGCTGATTCATTTTATTTATTATTTATGAAGCATTAAAAGAATATTATTACTTACAGGAGCACAATAATTTCATGGCACTGATTGATTTCATTAATAGTTTAAAGATGAAAACAATAACATTATTTACATGGAAGCATAATAAATACCCAGGAATTGCTCGGAATGTAGTCTATATAACTGAATAATGTATAGACATCTCTGGCACTCTATAAAGATATATATTTATTAACATACTACCATCTGCATGTCAATCTATTCTCATTTTGTTAACACCTGGGGCACGATCTCAGGTCCTGGGAACTGCCTGTTCACTCAATTTGCCCCAGGATATCGTGTTGACACTCACCCATTCATGAATTTGGCCTTGTAGGCCATGAGTTCAGATGCCAGCACTCCCAAACAGTGAATCGTGAAGTAAGAAGCTGATGGTGACCCATGTTTTCCTTTTCTCTGAATGTCCTGGGTGTCAGGTATGAAGTGGAATACATATGCAGAATTATATCCTATGTAATCAATGTAATCAATGTTCTATGTGCCATAATAGTCAATAAAGTAAATGGTCAATACATGAATAAAACAAAAAATAAAATAACTACACTGAACACAATATGGAGTCAACATATGTATACAAATATAAATCATATATATTAATTGTACATGAATAGGATGTTTTCTAATGGAGGTGATTGATTTCAGGCCTAAGGAACAGACTTGAATTTCTTGACTTCAAGGAGGCAAGCTTCCCCTTCTCACACAGTGCAACAGGGTTACCCACACCATGAGTTCCAATCCCAGTCATGGCAAAAATAATGACACCTTTATACAGTCTGAGGCCCAATTCTTAGGTATTTCATTATACCTCCAGTTTATGAATGTGATTATTTAAATACTTCACAAAGTATAACTAAAATCGATCAGTGTCTTGTAATATAATTGTGCATAATTTTATCCTGGAAACATTCAATAACTGCGCATTAAATCATGACATATATCACATTCCATTGGTAATCATATGGATAGGAACAAGTTTCTTAGGATCTCCTGCCATTTGAACTGTGAGCTCTAGCTCCCACCACTTCAACCCAAGGATAGGGAACTCACGGGTCTGTCCAAGAACATCAGAAAGACCAATTATTAGGCAGGCACCAGTGGCTCTCAGCAATCCTCTTTGATACTTACAAGGCTGTGTTGTGAAGATCATGGTCAAAGTCACCCTAGGCAGGAAAGTCCTTGGGACCCCTGTCCAACATCAGTGTCAACAAAGCCAGAAGCCCTGTGGCTCCACTGTGGAGGGTGAGCCTTGAGCCAAAACAGCTCACAGACTGTGCCCAGATCCTGAGTTCAAAGTCCAGGAGTGGCAACAAACAGACATACACAACTATCAGTGCAGCCATACAGCTAAAGCAGGTCACCCTCTTGTCCCCAATTGAATTGGACAGAGTTCCATCAGAAAGGGCTGGGGGACCTGCTATCATCTTGACTCTGCCCATGATGCTGGCATCACAGGATTCCAGCCACACCTCCATTCTTTCATGTTTCTTTCTGACCAATGAGATAGAAGAATGGTGGCCACGCCCATATTCCATGCTGCCCAGTAGCACCTAGATTCCCTCTGTTAGTTTATACCACTACCAGCAGTTGAGGAATGTAGAGGTGGCTGAGTGGTGAGCAAGAGACTCGATGTGACTTTGGAGTATAGTAGGAAATTGATGGGCCAGCCCACTCCCTGGCCTCCTCCTTACCTTCCGGAGGTGGTGCCAGTATCAATCCTCAGACAATGGTGCTCTGCCAGCTGACCTAAGGCCCCTAGCAGGTCTCTGCGTCTGGTCCTCTGCTCTGGGCCCATATGTCCATAAGGCTGCCACCATGGCTGCTTGCCCCACCTGGAGCAGACACCAACAGCTTCTTCCAGCAGCATAGGTGAGTGACTGCCCCAGCACCACTCCTACACATGTCTGACACCCCTCTGGGGTACCATGACCCCCTGCTTGTTTCTCCTCCCTGGCTCTGAGAAGCCACCTTTCTGTTTTGGGCATTTCTAAAATAGAGACTCAATATATGCTCAGGCTGGGCTGGATTTAGGTCCTCCTATCTGTGACAGGTATGCTCCACCAGACCTGTCCTCTGTAATTGGAATGGTAGACATGTAGTGATATGCTCAGTCATAGGTTTTGATAGATTATATCAAACTCTTAGTCCACAGCAGCCGATTCTTGACCACTGGTGAAGCTCTGGGTAAGGCCTCAACCATCGGACCTCAGTCTCCTCACAGGAGAGTTGTGAGGAAACAATGGATTTATACAGAGGGATCTCTGTAGCACGGCTAAGCACAGAGGGAGCAGCCTTCAGGTAAGGTTCTTAGCAATTCTGTGAGCATATGACCTGGAAAGGACTCAAGTGGGGCCAGTTATTAATCGTGCAACAGGTGGGAATTATGAAACAAAACATGGCTATCTTTCATCATTTCCCTATCCCCATAAGGAAGGGGATCCTTCATTCTGTTGAGTTTTGCAGCTTGGGAAAATGAGGCACAGACAAGCCAGGTGACCTACTTATGACCTCAAGTTCACAGGAAGCTCAGCCTGAGGTCTCTACCATGCTCCCTAGGACAATGGGTGCTATTCAGTCCACTTCTTGTGGTGGGAAGTCCACATATTGTTAGTCGTGGGGTTTGCACTCTAGGCCATGGGCGCCATCCCCAAGCTTCTCAGCTCAAGGCTAGTGCTCTACCACTTGAGCCAACAGAGCCTATTCCGGATTTCTGGTAGTTCTTTGGAGATAAGAGTCTCAGAGACATTCCTGCCTGGGCTGGTATGAACCATGATCCTTATATCTCAGCTTCCTGTGTAGTTAGGATTAGAGTTCTGAGCCACTGGCACCAGACTTACGTGTAATTCTGACTTTCTTTCTCTCTCTCTCTCACAGGAACTGGTTGAATGGATGCTGGAGGAGGTGGCAAAGCATCCCCATGTGGCTGGAACCCAAGTTGGCTCTCTCATTCTGGAGCTGGTCTGGTCTGTGGGTCAGGAGCTGTCTCGCCTTGAGGAAAAAAAAAAAAAGGTCAGGAATAATTCCGTATCCCTGAGTTTAAGCCTCTGGTCTGGCAAAAATAAAATTGGTTAGTAAATGCAAAATAAAGAACCCATACTTGGAATATAGAATTGTTCCTTCCATTCTGACACCTGACAATAGTCCCTAATTCATAGGCTTTACTTATATTAGGATACTGTGATGAAAAAAAAGTTTTGTTCATTTGGTCACAGAAATTAATGCCAAGAATGTGCTTAGATGTCACATGAAGATTAATTCTCGAAATTCAAAGATTCCGGGATTTTGTGTGGTGACTGCTAATCACGAAGAGAAGGGTAGTCTAAGTGATATTTGGAAATGTTTTTGGTCAGTCATGACACCAAAAAGGCAGAGTTGTGACAGAAGAGAAGGAATAAATGATAGTAACTAAGGTATAACAGAAACTTTTCTAGAGGACCATTTTTGGTTATTGAAGAACTAGTTATCAACTAGGCTTATTCCTCATTGCCTTTAGCATTCTTAATTTCTTAGGCTAGTTCTTAATCTCTGTGTGCTACATGTATCTCCTTCTATGCTATTTTTTCATACCTGATCTCCTTTGCTTTCTAAAAATCTCAGTCTTTTTGTATTTCTCTATGAAAATTTCCTGATACTAAATACACCTATGTAGAACACATGGGCAGCAAAGATGGTGCTGGGAGAAAGAGTGGGCAGAGCACAGTTGAACTTCCGATCAGTGCCTAACCAGCCAGTGAAGGCTTAGGTGCATGATAGGGTGTGACCTTGACAGTGATTGGTTCCTCTTCCTCCATTGCCATGCCACCTGCCTTTTTGACTTTAAAAAGGGCTGCTCTCTGTTTATAAACAAGTGTTCTACCTGCTGTATTTGGCTTCCCACTGTGTCTGATTGTCTCCTGGGCTGAGGGAGGCTGGGGAACAGGTGAGCGCCCCACTTACCTTTCCTCGGACCAGTCCATCTTTCGTGGGACAGACGAAGACCCAACATCTGGCGCCCAACGTGGGGCACGAAAGGAAAAGATACCAGCTGAGGCTAAGCGGTCCCTCGGGGTAAGTGAAACCCTAAATATGGATAATGATATATCACAGAAAAAGGAGGAGGAGGCAACATTAGGCCTAGAAGGAGTACAGGAGGACTTGGGAAGTGAGAAGGAAAAGGAATGTGTCAAATCCGATCGAGAACACACTGAAACGTGCACAGTGGAAGTCAAAACGAGTAAAAGTTACCCCCTCTGACCCAGCTGATACTGATGGTCCTAGGCCCCCTCCCCATTCCCCCAAATGGAGGGGAGGTATGGCGCCCTACAAGACCTGCAAGAGGGACTTGCAAGACCCAGACCCCTACCAACCTTCCATGGAGGGGCTGAGGGCTGGGAAAGTAACCTACTCGGAGACCTCCTCTGGAAAGGCAGGGCCACTCAAGAGCCCAGACTCTAGGCCACAGGATTCGCTTCCCCAAATTTATCTGGTCAATCTGGCACCAGGAGCTAACAGGTCCTTGGAATGGTATCCATGGGAAGCTAAGGATCTTAAAGAGCGCTGCAAGGCGGTGGCAGAGGATGGCCCAAACTCTCCTTGGCCCAGACCCTATTACAGGACATTGCTTATCACCCATATGTCCCTAAGGACGGGATGGATGTGGCCAAAGTCGTTCTAACTAGTTCTCAGTTTATTAAATGGTGTGCTTTCTTTAAGGAGGAATGCAGAGTGGGAGCGGAGAGTAACTGGCCGGCTCAACCCACAATACCTATTACTTATGTCATGTTAGCAGGGACAGGGGAGCCTACTCCACCGGCATCCAACAGGCCGAAATACCTGGCCTGTACCATGACCAGATGAGGCAGGCAGGACTTGCCGCATGGTACATGATGGGCCTACTGAGTCCCCCATGGCAGGAGTGAGACAAAAACTGGGTGAGCCTCTACTTGATTTCATAGACCGAGTCCAACAGAGCATTCACTGCAAGCTATGGGCAGGGAACCTCCGAGATCAGTTTGTAAAGCTGCTGGTCTGGGAAGGGATGAATGCACACCACCGCATGGCCTGCAAAGGATTGAGAGAGAGTTCCCTGAGCAGATGGGTGGTGGCCTTACAGGATGGGGGAATGCAACAGCACCAGTCCCAATCACTAGCTTTAGCTTTACAGGCTCAGACATCTGCAATGACTGAAGCTATTACTCAGGCGCTGGCAGCCCAGGGCCAAGGAACCCCAAGAGCATAGGGGAGAGGGACTTGTTTTAAATGTGGGCAGGAGGGGCACTTTAAGAGGGATTGTTTACAACAATCCCCTGCCAACTGGCCCATGGGCAAACCGCCCTCTATACCCTGCCCTAGGGGCAGGGAGGGATACAAGTTTGATTTAGATGGGAAGCCTTTAAACTTGGGGAGGGGCATCCTCTAGCCCTGTTAACTCAAGGAGTAACCCCCTCTGTTGTGAGGCCCAGGCAGCCTCGTGGCAGGGCAGCCCAGGCCGATTGGACCGTCCCCCTGGTGGATGGACTCCACCCTAAAATGAGTATTCTCATATGCGGAAAGAGGTTTCACAGCTTAATTGACACTGGGGCAGACTGAACCATACTCAGGGAGGAGGAAGTGCCCTTGGACTGGAAGCTTGCACCTGGGCCCCAGACATTGGGGGTAGGGTGCAACTCCCAGTCCAAAGAAATGGTTGCCCTTATGACATCGACTAGCCGAGATGGAGAACAGGGAAAGATACACCCTTTAGTGGCAAAGAACCTCACTGCCAATTTACTAGGGCAAGACATGCTAAGACAAATGGATGCCATGATCACTACAGACCATCGAGCATCCTATGATGATATCCTGGATGGGGAAGAAGCACAAAGGCTTAAACAGGATCTAGAAGGAGTTAATTAAAGGGATTTTTTAAACTTTCATAATTACAGAGAAGAACATATGGGACCCGCTCAGGTGCACCGCCAATCCTAAAGGCCACTGCCCGCCGAGTACCTCCCATTAGGTGGAAGCCGGGAAGCCCAATCTGGGTGGAGCAGCGGCCATTGACCAAACCTAAACTTGAAGCCTTCCACCTTCTGGTGGAGGAACAAATAAACCTAGGGCATATTCGCCCTTCCATAAGTCCTTGGAGCACACCCATATTTGTTATTCAAAAAGCCTCCGGGCTTGGCATATGCTCCAAGACCTACCTAAGGTAAATGAAAGGATGGAGCTAGTAGGAACACCCCTAAGAGGCATGCCCTGGACTCCTGCTATACCTTCAGAATATACCTTGGTTGTGATTGATATTAAAGATTTTTTTTTCTATCCCTCTGCATCCAGATGACTGTGAGAAGTTTGCATTCTCTATACCTTCTCTTAATTTTTCCCAGCCTGATCGGAGGTTGGAATGGACAGTGCTGCCACAGGGAATGGCCAATAGCCCGGCCTTCTGCCAACAATACTTGGCCACAATTTTAGGGCCTGTGCTGGGTTCAGATACCTCCCTTGCCTATGCCTAAATGGATGATATAATTCTGGGGCACCGAGACCAGAGCTGCCTAGAGGGCCTTCTGGCCCAGGTTCTTGCCATATTAAAAAAAGGGGTTTTTACCATAGCCCTTAATCAAATTCAAAAGGTAGCTCCTTTTAAGGTGCTTGGGACCCACTTTACCTTGAATCAGGCCAGCCCCCTTAAGCCTTTGCTGGATATTCCAGCCTTTCTGACCTTAACCCAACTTCAGAGTCTTTTAGGGGAAATCAATTGGCTGTTGCCATGGGTTTCTGTCCCTAAAGATAGTCTTGTAGCCTTATTTGCCCTGTTAAAAGACAGGACGCCACAAGAAGTTATTGCAATTACAGACAGCCATAGGGCAATATTTTTGCAGTTTCAAAAAGCCCTGGATAAATTTTCTCTAAAGAGGTATTCTATTAGTGAGACCATTTTTCCCTTTGGTTGTTTGCAGGTGTCACGTTAATTTCTGCAGTTTTAACTCAAAGTGGGGAGCCATTAGAGTGGGTTCATATTCCCCTGGGAGGCACACCTCGAGTGTACTCTCAAGCAGACCAACTTGCAGATGATATTGTGAAGGGAAGGACGCAAGCCCAAAGACCTTATGGCCTTGACCCTCACTCCATTGTTTTTCCTTTTCGGATGGTATATGTTGAGTGGCTCACTCGAGCCAATGCTCGTCTTGCTCTCTCCTTGGAGGGGTTTCTAGGCCAAATTGACTGCCATTATGGGCCATCCAAATGGACTGTCATTTTATGGCGACTTCCCCTCAAAATGCCATCTCTATTTTCTTCTACGCCTATTCCTGGCACCCTCTATATTTTTACTGATGGAGGTAAGGTAGGCTTTACGTATGCAGCCTTTGAGGAGCAACAAAAGACTCCGAGCCAACAAAGATTTCAACCTTGTCAAGGGTCAGCACAATATAAAGAAATGCTGTTCATAATTATGGCCCTTCAGGACATTCAAAAACCATTTAATTTGTATTCTGATAGCCTATAAAACAAAAAAGGGGGAGTTAGCCCCCATATACATTTACAGAGAGCTTTGTTTACCATTAACATTTTAAATTTTTCAAAAGAGGCAACTAAATCCAGATTTCAGAAGCACTGGGGACAACTAAACCCGAAGCCCCAAGTGAAAGTCAGGTGGAAGGACCCCCTGACACAACAATGGAGAGGACCTGACCCCCCAGTAACTATGGGCAGGGGATTTGGATGCGTTTATCCCATAGGGGAGACAGCCCCATTTGGATCCCTGCCAGGAACCTTACATTTTTACCCATATCCTCTATACAAGAGGATGCCTAAGAATAAGCTAACCAATAAGGAAAGGAAAACGGCCATGGCCGAGGCTTGTGTTTTAAAGAGAAAAGCCAGAAAGACAATTAGTAACCATCCCCAAGGGCAACCAGCCCTTGAGAAGCTCTTGTGTTCTCTAACAATTGCAGATGGCGATACTCCAGCTGTTGGCTATCCTGACTCTCCCAATCCTGGGAACAGCCCTATGGAATCTGCATCAACCTCAACAGGTGACCTAGGCAGTGACCAACGCTGGCAATGCAGAAATCGTCAATAGCACCACAAAAGAAGCTGTCCCTTTGACCTGGTGGCCTGACCTTCATTTTGATCACCACCTTATGGACTTTAATATTTTTGTAGGAGTTAATTATTTTAATGTCACCTGTTTTGTTTTAATTGTCCTTTTACTAATTGCTTATATAGTGGCATTGAATCCATACTTATTGTTAAACAACCACCTTTTGTTATGCTTCCAGTTTAGATCTTGTCCAACCCCACAGGCAAATAGCTGGATTAAAAAATCCCCACCTCTGGACTCTGAAGTGGCAAAGACTGCTATCCCATCCCTCACTAGTGTTAAAGGGCTAGTAGTGACATTTCCTGGCTTAGTAATGCTTTTGCTGATGGTTTTTTCTATGCCTTCCTTGCATTATATGTGCACTACAAAACTCTCATGAGCTTAGCCAGCCAGTTATCAAGCTCCAAATGAATGAATTTCCCCCCCCCCCCAAGAGGAATCGCAACCAGAGATGGGTAAGAGGGTGTGTCAGTCTGAGCAACCTAAGATAGGGCCTTCAGCTTCTCTCTGAAGAAGTTCCTGATGACGGGTAACCCAAACAAGGCGATCCACCCAACCTAAGACAGGTGGGTTCACTTCTTTAAACAAAGACAGGGGGGGGGGGATGATGTTGTGAGCCATTGGGAGCTGACAGTAAAGCTCAAAGGTCATCTTGACCCCTGTGCTAGCTTAAAGGCACACACAAAGAACTGGCTTACTTAAGAGACACCAGGTGCCCAGGAATTAATTGAACTGCTTCGGACATTTCTAACTGTGGTGGGACTAATGTTTATTACTGTGCTAGTTGGGGATGTGAGGTAACTGGGACGGGCTCTTGGATCATGCACAAGGGCCCTCCCTATCCTTGTCTGTCGAATCTCGACCCCCAGACTTGCCTGGAATCCCCTGTGTAGCCAATGCTATCCCTACCAATGTAATCCTGTTAAAACAACCTTTACAGAGGAAGGAAAAGCATAACTAACTGGGAGTTGGGTCTGCCATTAAAACAAAAAAAAGGGGGAATCTGTAGAGCACATGGGCAGCAAAGATGGCACTGGGAGAGAGTAGAGTGGGCAGAGCCCAATTGACCTTCCGATCAGGGCCTAACCAGCCCGTGTAGGCTTAGGTGCATGATAGGGTGTGACCTTGACAGTGATTGGTTCCTCTTCCTCTCTTGCCATGCCACCCGCCATTTTTGGCTTTAAAAAGGGCAGCTCTCTGTTAATAAATGAGATTTCTACCTGCTGGATTTGGCTCCCTGCTGTGTCTGATTGTCTCCTGGGCTGAGGGAGGCTGGGGAACAGGTGAGCGCCACACTTACCTTTCCTCCACCCTGTCCATCTTTCGTGGGATGGACGAAGACCCAACACACCTATACAAATGGCAGAGGATGCTAATGTAAGGGTCCCATAGGTTGAGTCATTAATGTAACAAAATGGCAAAAAGAGGATATATTTATTGCTAATTCAAATTTTCTGAAAAGCTGCAATGTCATCATTTGGTTCAAATTTTCATTCTTTGGCTACATAGTGTCATTCAGTGCACATAAATGCAAATATGAGCCAGGTCCTGGTGGTTCATGCCTGTAATCCTGACTACTCAGGAAGTTGGGATCTGAGGATTGTGGTTCACAGCCAGCCTGGTCAGGACAGACCAAGAGATCCTTATCTTTAATTAATCTCCAGAAACCTGGAAGTGGTGCTTTAGCTAAAGTGGTAGATCACTCAACTTGAGCTGAAAAGCATAGTGATAGCACCCAGGATCAGAGTTCAAGCCCCACAACCAACAAAAAAGTGAAATATGACTTTAAATTTTCCCCAAAAGAACGACAAGATTTTCCCAAGCAGAAAAAATAATTCTAAAATGATTCAGTACACGTACTTCTGCTGAGTTACTTAAGTTATAGCTTTTTTTTCTGGACATAGTCTTTTTTTAAAAATTGTTAAATATTAGGTTTATAATAAACTTCATCTAATATTTCTTGTTTCAAAAGAGAAATCTATACAGTTGATGTCACTTAGCTGTCTTAATATCTTAGTTCAATGCCAACCCAGGCAGGAGAGTCTGTCAACCTCTTATCTCTAATTAAACACCAAAAAAACAGAAGTGGAATTTTGGCTCAAGCAGTAATGTACTAGCTTTGGGGGCAGGTGTGCAGGAAAGACAATTGTTCAGGGACAGGCTCCAGCCTCTGGGTCAAGCCCCAGAACTAGCACAAACCAAACAAACAAACAAAGAAAAAAATCCCAGATATTTCTTTGAGACCCTCCTTAAAGGTGCACTAGTCTGAGAAGAGGCTACTTTTACTTATCATACTCACTGGATCCTGCTTTTTTGGAATCTTCATTGCTCTGGAGAACTCAGGACCAGACTAAAGGAATTGATCAATGGCTCCTGCAACAAGAGAATCATCTCAGGGGTGAAACATCCATCCATAAGACACTTTAAAACCTCCATGTCTTTGTTTCTTTGCTGTAGAACCCTTTTAAAACAATGTTATTTCCTTTTGTTCTATGCTGGACTTCACATGACACATTATTTCTTTTTGTAATCCTCTCAACTAGAATTTTACAGAAAAGTTTTATATGAGTAGAGAACACAGTCAAAAAAGTCAGGGACAGAGTTTCCTTCAATCATTGGGATTCTTTTCTTGTACAGTAAAAAGGAAAACACAAGTTAACATGAACTTTGTCATTCCTCTATGTTCATTTCCTTTCCTGGGATCAGTTTCCACATCCAGTAGCAGTTACCTCCAGTAACGATAGATGGTGCTGCCTGAGTTATGATGAATGTTTTCTGGCTTCACTGAAATAACACAAGAACACCTTTGGACCTGAGGTAACACGTCTTTCAGAGATAACTTAGTAAAGAGAAAATATGAAATTTATGTTGCATATAAATACATTATCCATGAGTACATTGAGTTCAAACTTTGTAAGTTCTCTGTAAATTAAGGCAAATTTTAAATGGGAAGAAGGTTCTCAGATCATTCTTTTTTTGAGTGTATGTGTTGCGCATTATTTCCCAAGTGTACATGCATTAACAGTAAGGGAAACAATAGCAATAATAGGAGATAAAGAAGTTCTGTGTTTAAGTATAAGGGGTCAGTATACTATAAAAGACTCTACAAATAAGACAACATTGAAACAATAAAGCCAAGTCCAGTATTTCAATTTATGGGAGTGATATAGAGAAAACATTACTCCCAGGTGGCACACGAATTATGAGGGCACTCCCTTTCTAAATCATGCTTGCTAATAAATCAACTTTGTAGAAAGAAGAATGGAGGTATAATTCTGCTTCCAATGCAAGTCAGATATAAGAGCATGGACTTAACTGGAAAAAAACGTCCATCTCGAGAGAGCAGGGATTATACTAGCAATGAACTGGTGGCTAAGATGACATTTCTTTTTCTATCCTTTACTTATATATTTTTTTGTTGGTGCTCATCTTGGCAATTGAACTCTGGGCCTGGGCACTGTCCCTCTGCTATTCCACTCCAGGCTAATGCTCTACCACTTGAGCCACAGTGCTGCTTCCAGTTTTCTTCAGTTAATTGGAGAAAAGAGTCTCGGGGACTTTTCTACCTGGGCTGTCTTTGAACCCCAGTCCTCAGATCTCACCACCACCCAGCTTAGGATCACATTACTAACAGTGTACACTCAGCATATGCAATGTGTATGTTCATCTATCTTTATATGGATTCTTGAGTTAAAAATCTGGGCTGCAGTATAGACTTTACACTTATAAAAATGTTTGTAGTTTAAAAGTTGATTCTACGGGATAAATAAAACCTAAGAATGGAAAGGAGTCTGGGAAGTTCAGTTTACATCCAGCCTGGGCAGACCAGTTTTTGAGACACTATCTATAATTAACCAGCCAAAAGCTGGATTGGACAAATGGCTTAGGTGATGGAATATGAGTCATGAGCAAGAATGATGAATAAGAGCTTGAGGCTTTTGCATACATACATATTAAAATGCACATACACAGAGAGGCACTTATATGTGCACACACAAATACACAAATGAAGCAACTCTCAGAATATGTAGAAAAGTTAGAAAACAATAGAAAATATGTCCTGAGTAAGACTAGAATCAAGTGATAATTTTTAAAATTAGAAAGTCTTCAAGTGAACTTTCTTCAAAAATTTGAGAATATTATCTATGTTGGGACCAGAAATAGTAAGAGAGTCAAGTAATCCTTATAAAGGGGATCAGATTCATGGAGGAATGAATCAGAGACCCCGCAGGTGCATTTGAAAATGTTCGTATCCTGTGTCAAAGGTTAGAACATCTTTGAAAATAGTACATGAACAGTCTGAGAAGTCTAGTGGATAGTATCACTGGAGAAGTTCAGAATTGCTAGTCTGTATCTAGATTAAATTAACCAAGAAACTATGCCAAGGCAGTGTGATATAAGGCTAGAATTCTAGCACTCAGACTAAGACAGGAGATTAGAGAGTGGAATTACATAGTGATAGCTTCCTTGGACCAGGTAATATAATTTTGTCTTAATAAAACAAACCAAACAAGAAAGGAGTGCACAGTTGGAAGTTTGGGCTAATTTTGTCACTATGATTTGAGAAGTCAAGTTTCCTATTACAATGCAACTCATATATAATCCTCAGTTGTGTTTTAAATGCTCTCTTCATTACAAATGGCTCATTATTTCCATGCAAAATTCCCATCCAAAGTTATCATAATTCTGTTGGATTCCAAAGAATTAATGAAGGATTACAAAAGCTTAAGCCCAGAGAAAAAGCAAAGTTTGACTAATGTAGGACTTTGTAGATCTTGCTAAATTAGAATTTAGATTTAAATTAAATGTTTTTAATTTCATATTCTATAGGATACTACAAAATTCTTTTTAATAGAGGGTTTAATTGACAAATTCACAAATGATTCTTGCATTCTATTTGCATAGAATATTCTTTCAAGTGAGTTGTAATTAGAACTTAGTTAACAGATAATTCTAACAGTTCATGTATGAAATGATAATGTGAATAATATAGACAGAGTTGCCAACAAATAGATTATATAAATTTATAAATTTAGAAAGACAGCAATTTTTGAGGCTGTGATATAACATGCTATAAAGAGAATAATTTTGTGACATCTTCTTTCTTCTACCTGCATGTAACACAGGAAGCAATTTCCTTAATTAGGTACCTTTGTGTACAATGAAAAAAAATGCTTAGGTTTGGGGTTTGTTTTAGTTTTTGTTTTATTGGTTTGTCCTACGGCTTGAACTCTGGGCCTGGACACTGTCTCTGAGCCTGTTTATGCTCAAGGCTCCTGCCCTCCCACTTCAATTTCAGTGCCACTTATGTCTGGCTTTTTCTGAGAAGTTTATTTGACATAAGAATCTAGGGAACATTCCTGACTGGGTGGGCTTTGAACTGTACTCTTCCGATCTTAACATCCTGAATATCTATGATAGTTAATAAAGAATAAATATAAATAATATTAGCAAGTATTTTGATCTCAAGAATACCACTGGTGGAAAAATGATACAGCCCAGTTTATTGTGGTGTTCTTTCCAGAACACGGAGGGCAACACATTAGCAGAGGTGTAGTATTTTTTCACAATAGAGATAAGCTATTCATGATGTGAATTAAGGGAATTTTAAGGTGCACACTACATGTTGGAAACTGTTGGGCTAGGATGACTTTATGGCATAAATCTTGGGATTGATGATCATAGAAATAATAGCTTAATCTGATAAACAATTGCTTACTCTTGAAGAATTAATTATTAAGATGCTTCATTGTTTTATCCTCTACCACAATGTGGCTATTTTTCTGTTGACTTCTCAATCTGTAACATCCTATTGGAAACTGCATTTATTGCAGAATTTCATAACATGCAAACAGATATGGAAAGTTCAGAATTTGAAAATGAGTAGTTATCAGTCATAGGAATTTTGAAGAACACATATATTCTCTCCTCTTAGCAATGCATTTTCTTTCAAAATTTATGGGTTTCTATAGAATTACAATGTTTTTGGTTTTGGTATGAGAAAGTAATAAACTTATTCTTTTTTCAAAATAATGGCAAGTATATTGTGAAAATATTGTCTAGTTGGATTCAAGTTGATGGTCCTCTGATTAAAAAGGGGTAATTAATTCAAATTAGATGCCAAATAGTGTTGATTTTTAAAAAGTTACTACACAAAGAATAATATGTACTATACCAATACAGTGAAATTATATTTTATGCAGCTTATTTTTTAAACTTAATTTTATTGTCAAAGTGATGTACAGTGGGGTTGCAGTAATTGTAAGGTAGTGAATACATAACTTTTCAAAATAGTTATCCCTCTCTCATTTTTCTCACAGTTTTCCTTCACACCCAAACCCCTCAAAAGTTGTAATGTACATTTTCAACATATTGTCTTGTCTCGCCATTTTGTTGTTCATCTTCCCTTCCCTAATTAAGGTAAAGGTATACACAATACACAGGGTATCAAAATCAAATACAGCAGGGGATAAACCATAAGGGAAAACCCCAAAGAAAATAGAAATCACATAGTATATTAAAAACAGCAACTGCAAATAATATCTGTTTCCATATCTTGGAGTTCATTTTGCTCAGCATCAGCTTATATGATCATATATATGCATTACAAAACCACTGGAAAATAATATTTTCACCGACACTTTATCATGACAACAATATGTTAAGTGTTTTTGATGGTAAAGGTGGAATTAGGATTGGTGAATTCGCAATTCTGATAAAGGAATTTCAAAAAAGTTTAAAAATTGTGACAGGTAAATTTTAACTGTTCAAACATTTTAACAACTTAGCTTATTAAGAAAATTTAAAATTGCCTGGGAAAATAGGCTTTCATGCAAAGAAATCCATGGAGACTAAGCTGAGAGGGAGCAAAGTGGGTGAAGATGGCTCATTTTCACAGTAAACAAACAAACCTCACAAACCTTGCTATAAATCCTGTAGGTTCCCGTGAGAATTGTCCTTACCCAGAAAACATATTCTCACTGTGAAACAATGTTGTACTGGAATTTAAATTCAAATTTCTTTTTAAAAAGGCATCAAAATTTATGAATTGACCTTTAATTACCAAACAGTAATTCTCTGAAAAAAAATAATTTGGGTCAAAATATTTAGGGAGAAAGTGCCCTCCAAAATGAAAGCAGGTATTGGGTCTACACTTTTCTGATTAAAATACTTTCCACAATGTCTTTGCATGTGAAGCACTGAAACAAAGAAAAAAAATCTGATTGGATATCTTAAACCAAGGATTTCTCATTTCTAAGTAGCTCACAAAATATAATATCCTTATTAACATGACATAGTGAAGACTTCTCTTATTACATAAGCCAAAAAGTTTTGGGATCAGAAAATAATTGAGCAAATAAGAAAACACATTCTTAGAAGCTCTGGCTAAGCGTATTAATTTCAGCAGTAGAGGGATTCCAAAACTTTTTGAAATAGATTGTGTTAATATTTTTTCTACCTAAAGTGATTTTACAGAGCCTATTTGGCTCACTACAATGCAGAACAGATTGAGTGAAGACATGAAAATAAATTCCACATCCAAATAAAAAAGTTTAAAAAGAGAAACCAAGATGATGTAGCAGTGGGGGATGCCTTATAGTCCTTCAGCTTCACTAGACTTGAAGCCAAGAAGCTGTGATTAATTGGAAATCAGGCAAGAGCTAAGAGGAGAACATAGAAGTAGGACAAAGAATTATTGTCCGTTGTAAGAGACACTGTCACAAGGTATGGATGATTTAACTCTATTCTTCTCCATACATCTTGTTGAGCAAATGCAAGACCAAGAGAAAAATAATCTATTGAAATAATTTTTTTTTTCTTGTCGGTCATGGGGCTTGAACTCTGGGCCTGGGCGCTGTCCCTCAGCTCTTCAGCTCAAGGCTAGTGCTCTACCACTTGAGCTACAGTGACACTTCCGTCTATTGTAATAATTTTACAAAAAATATCTTCACTGTTCCTCATATGGTATCTAAGGGGAGTCTTTTTTTATTGTGAAAAAAACTGTACAGAGGGGTTACAATTACATGGGCAAGATAATGAGTACATTTCTTATCAAGCATTGTAGCCTCCTCCTTTGTTTCCCCTTCCCATCCCTTCCCAGACTCCCCCCTCACCCAAGCCTCCCCCCACCCCCCATCCCCCCACCAAAGTTGTAAAATTCATTTTCGACATGTCAACTTGTACTTCTCATTGTTGCAAAGGCCCAACTTGTATCCTTATTTAAACGACTTGTTTTTCCCTTCCCCTCCACAAATTATACTGACATCAAATACAGTGAAAGCAGGGGTTATACTGTGGGGGAGGGACATACAAAACAACAAAGAAATAATCTTATAAATGCATTGGAAACAAATGCATGAAATAAAAAAATTTAAATACATATCTTAGGGTTCATTTTCCTATCACCTTATCTGACCTTTTCTGCTTGACTCATACATATACTAACTATTGCAAATAAGGGAAACCATGGGACCTATGTTTCTTTGGACTTGGCTTACTTCACTTCACATAATTTTTTCCAAGTCTAAGGAGAGTCTTAAGAGAGAAGATAAAAGTGGAGTATTCTTCGGTTTCCTCGAAGCATCTTGTTAGCAAAATATATCTTTGAGGTTAGAAGTTATTGAATCAAAAAGTGGTGGAGTCCTTATTTTTGTGGGCACTTTAAACAGAAGAAGACTTTCACGGTAAAAGAAAAAGTATAGCTAAATATTTGTGATCACAGCTCCTTGGACTGTTTTTTCAGAGACAAAGTTTTACATTAGAGTTTGTCCTCATTAATATAGATGTTGGGTTTTCGTGGCAACCAAATGAAAGGGTAAAGTTTAATGCACTCTCTTGGACAAGATAAAAGCATGATAGAAAAAAATGGTAAATAAAATTTAGTGAATTAGTTTGAATAATTAATTTGCCAGAACAAAAAGGAAAGATATAATTCAAAATCACTTGACTTAAAAGAATGATGAAAGAGTAGTGAAGAGAGATGAGAGAAAATATAGAGGAGTGTTCTGTCTCCAGTATTGTAATGGGTTCTTGATCTTGTTTCTTCCAATCTATCTTCACAAGCTATCAAGTGTGGCTTAGGACTGGAGTATCCAGTGCAGAGAAAGAGAACTCAGAGAAGAAAATATTTGCAGCAGATGCAGGTGATTTATAACCTTAGCCAATCTATTTAAATCTGTTCAAAATTCTCTGCTACTCCAAACTTCCCTCTTTGCACAGTTTTGTTTGCTTTTCCCAAGACTACCCTTCATTAAATATTTAAAATTTTGAGAGGTCATATTTATTCTATCTAGAGGTTGCTGTTGGCTTGTAATTTTTGTGTGTTTTTGTTTTTTGTTATGTTTTTAACTGAATTTCAAAATGTTGTGCAAGTGTATTACAATAAATATGTCTATCTAATTTTCCAATGCTCCTGGGTCAGAGTGACTCCTTCTATCATTCTCAAACAACCCCTTCTCCAAGATTTATTTCAGATTTGCCACTTCTTTTGTCACATGTGTACATTGAGTATTCTAGGTGTACTTGCCCCTTGTTCCATTTTTCATTCATTCTATGTTTTTACTATTATTCCTTTCTGGTTTCAACTTCCTGATAGTCATTCTGTTAAACTATCTGTTAATACTTTGAAAGGTTTATATACATTCCATGGAGTTTCAATCCTGCATATACTTGAACGTATGTCAGCTTATATTTCCATATTTCATTCATCTGCAATAACAATTTGCAAGACTGGAGATGTGATAATATTCTCATTCATTTGGAAGATTAATCTTTAGTCAACAAGAAAGTTTAAAAATGCCTCAGAATATCTTCCTAGCTACCAGTTTTTATGAATGGATTTGTACAAAGTTTTGTGATTATTTTATCTGACATGGGATAATATTTTCTGCTACATATAAGTTTTGGAAAAGGAAGAAAACTAAAATTTACTATTATAGAGGAATATGATTGAAATAGAAGACAGATTTTATATTTGTCACATCTCTGATGAGTACCCATATTCAAGATTTAAAGTCTTATTTCATACTATATTAGACAGATAGGGAAAACATAAAACAACATATGATAAGGCAACTATTTGTGACTTTTTAAAATGTACCTTATTAAGTGATGAAATTTACTTTATTAGCTAGTGTTTGGGTTTGAATTATGGGAGGTTGATCTATTTAACACATTTCTGGAAGGCACCTACTGAACAAAACAAATATTGGGGGGTACTATTTCTACACTTTAATGAATGGTTGAACGTGTTTGGCTTTATTGCTGGGTAAATAATTCAACTCTATTGTAACTTGCTCCCTACACTTGTAAAACTTGTAATGTCACTAAGTATCATTTACTTGTCAAATGTTATTTTGGTGAATGTGATTTTAAAAAGTTTTGAAAAAGAATATATTTTCAGGAGATTAAAGGTAGGTTATCATTGCCTTGAAAATGATAGCATTTTTAAACTACAGAACCAAGATTTACTGTAGTACCAGTAGTTTGAAGCATTAAGGATCTTCTCAATTAATGTTTTTCTGAATTATGATTGACCTGTAAGTAAAGTTTTCCTAGCCTTGGTAGACCAATTATGGATCTATCGATCCCAGAACAATTTTTAGGCCTACTTATACTGGACTGAAATCTTTCAGTAATCATTAGGAGAGGGGTATTAAAAATAATTTTGTGACATTTGTGATCTTGTTCACTCATATGGGCTGGGCATCTGTAAATTTAAAGTTGTAATTACTGTACTTTCTCTCAGATATTGTGATCTCATCTTTCATTTTAAGTTGTCTTGCATTTCACAATTGCTTACTGCTGCGGTCCTGAAATAATATAGGAAATGAGTAATTGAGATGGATTTTCAATTACTTTCTGTTGGCATGTTGCATGGGCCTAGGTGAGAAATCTTGCCCTTGTTATCTGATGATGCGGATAACTGGGACCTGGGATCCTAGGACCCTTGGGTCCTGCAGAAGAATAATACCTTGTAGACATCATATCAGCAAAATTTGTGTATAATCATTAGGAATGCTTCAGAAATATGGAGAAAATCAGTTTGGGACCAGTGAGTTAAAACAATAAACAGAGTAGCAGCGTAAAATCCCTTATAGATTAGAGGAAAACTATTTTTTTTTGCAATGTGAATTCAGAAGACCAAGAACATTAGAATGTATCACAAGTTTATACCAAAGATATTGCATTGATATTTTTATATTCTAATATGTATTCTAAACCTAATTATTTATATTCCAATTCCATTTATTGGAATAAATACCTATTTATTTGTCAAACTATCAATTAATTCTAGTAAGTTTCACTGTGTGAACTAAAATATCAGCATATATAAATATAAAATGTATAACTATATATAAGAAAAAGGCACACGTTTTGCAATATTCTGTTGTGGTTAGAGTATCAAATTATTTAAAGTATTTAATGTATTATTTCATTATCTCTACCTCAGTGTTTGGTAGAGTTGGACCTAAAGCTTTACCATTTGAAGATTTACAGCCTAGTGGCAAGAGGAAACACTTTGATTAAAACATTAACAATTTAAGGCCTAATATCGAGGAGAGACATATAGACTTCTCTTGTAACTCTGAAAATATTTGGTGATAGAAATGCAGTAGTGTAAATTACTGCCTGGTTGGATGGTAGACTGGCCAGGACATTAGTTAATCATGCATATGAACAATTTTTTCACCTTCTTGGCTTTAGATACTTTTGAAATATTAGGTATAATAACCAATTATATTTTGATAAAATACCTTCTAGCCTAAACATTTCTATCTGAACTGTTCCTGTCTCTATGATCCCTTGTAATTAAGATTAGTTTTGTTCCAGTAAGAAAATCTATGCTGTCAGGGTAAGATATTCTGGTTCGTCTGTTCCTAAATGGAAGACAGGTAAAGGGTCAGGTAGACATTTGTGCCAATAAGATCTCATATAGGAATTTTTAAGCTGCAGAAGTTTAGAAGTAGCTCTTAAGCAAGGCTTACTTTGAATCCTTAGCTCCACAAAGCTAACTCAGCTGATAAATAAGTACTTGAAAAGCCATCACCTTTGGACCTAGCTTTAAATTCTTCAAAGTATGATGAAATCTAAAATGAAAAAGACTTAAAATACTCATTGACAAAAAAATTGCAAATGTGAGCAATCGAACAAACAATATAAGTTTTTTTTCCAATATATACAGAATTTTAGAGAAGTAATATCAATAGCATTTTTAGGAACAATAAGTTTTCCTAGTTACAAATAGTCAACCAAGGATATATGCCTGTATAAAGATTGCATCATTAACTACTTAAATTTAAAGGATACTACATGCTTCAACAGCAAATCTACCCTAATTGCAATACAAAGTTTAACACGGCACTTGCACAAGGATGATATGAAAATTTGTGTAGTATTCCATATTTTTCATTCTTCAGATGCAAGAAATGAAAAACAGTTATTAAAAATTGATTACAAAAATACAGTTGTAACGATACATGTTATTCATTGAATTGAAAGTTAGTTTGACATCAGTGTATTAAATCATCACCTTAGAAAGGCCTTTACATAGCATAACCTTTACAAAACTTTTGAAATTAGATAACATTTTCAATTTATCCCAAAGAAATAAAATACTATAAGGACCTAGGGGAAAAAAAAGAATCTTAAACTATTTCTATATCGAATGCTATCTGAAATGACACATTTATTAATGAACCTATATATTATGAAACAATGTAGAATTAAAAGTATTATATCTAGGAGATAATGAAATAGATTATGGATATTATACAAACAGAATACAGATTACTTTAAAATATCCTTTTTCAGACAAGCAACAGAAATATCTTTAGTTTCTGTATTACTCATTTCAACAGATAAGTTAAAATTATTTCTGATTATAAAAATCACAAACTCTGCAGAAATCATTATAGATGTATACAAACAAATCTTGAATACATTTTGACATCGAAGTTAGGCAATTCACTTGGAAGAATAGCATGGAATCCATGAATATTTAAAGTAAGATATTAATGTGGTTTTGTATTGTGAAAATATTTTGTATGGACACAAAGATGGATAGGTATTTTTGAAATTTAAGAAACTTAACCAAACCATTATGACTTAGGAGAAAAATTTTTGCAGCCTTCCACAACTTCAAAGAGGTGATACATACTTAACCTTTTGGCAATATCAAATGCAGCTTCTTCCAAGTTGTTCTTGACCTAGTTTGATATAATATTTCAATAGAAGCAGATCCAGCGTACCTTTGTTATTTCTATTCCCAGCAGCAAGATGCAAGGTTGTCAAGACTTCTTTAGTTTGGGCATTGGTATCTGCATCATGATGCAGTAAGAAAGAAGCCACTCTGGTATTATTCCACATATAAGCACTATGTCTAAGTATCTACTGTAGGCTTCTGGATGAAGAGAGCTATACTCATCATCATCCCTAGTATTCACATGAGTGGCCTTTTTGGAAAGTAGTCTCTGCACTGTAGTAAGCCGATTATTTTCAACAGCCCAATGAAGAAATTTGCTTGGACACTTCTCTATTTTTTTCTAGCAAATGATACCATTCCTCACTTTTTCATCTAGTTCCTTGTCTTCATCAGAATTGCCTAACTAGAGACTTTGAGTACCAGTGGGAATGAGGTGTACATGTATTCCCTAATAGTTCACGTTGGTTGAAGTAGTCAGAAAAATCCAGTGAATTTTCTACTTCTGATTTTTCACCATGATTTTTTTCTCTTTTTCCATTTTTACTATTTGAAATTATTCTAACTGGAGAATAGGGAATGGATAGAGAGCAGAAGAAATAAATCCAAAAACAATCTTCACAGAAGCAAATTCTCAGAGCTATTTCATGACTTTGCAAAGGATAAAGTGGCTGAAGTTAGTATAAATTTAGAAGTATGAAAATGGGAGGGGGGACCAAGATGGCAACAGGGCAGTAGGGAAACGCCATAGCTCTCCCCAACCAAAAAGAGAGTTAGAGTTCCTAAGCTTAACCTCCCCAAGAGACCGACAAAAACAAAAAGATGAACACCCAGAGAAATACAGGAGGTGGAAAATAACAAAAAAGAAAGAGAGACAAAGAATTTCAGAACAGAGAAGCACGAAGACTCCACCTCCAGTGCTTACTGGTGGCAAGCAGCGCAGCAGGGGCTGCTGGAGTCCCAGAGAAAAAGGAGGCTGCCTGCAGATTACCCACACAGAAGGACTTAAGAAAAGAAGAAACAAAGAACTTCCACCCCTCTGGTCGAACCACTATTAAATAACCCCATGCTGCTGATCACATGTATGGTGTATATGTGTACACCATTATATGTTACAGACCGTGATAGACAATTTGCTCCAGGAAAGCTACAATGAGTTTGTGACTTTAAATGAGCATCATCATCCCAAAATACTGTGAAAATTGGCAAATTTTGTAATCACTTAATTACAAAAAAAAAAAAAAAACCCAGAAAACTACAAGTGGAGCTATGGCTCAAGTGGTAGAACATGAGCCTTGAGCTGAATTGCTCAGGGACAGCTGCCAGGCCTAGAGCTCAAGTCCCACGACTGACAAAAAAAGAGAGAGAGAGAGATCTTTCATGTGATGGATTCTAACATATTTATAAAATTATGTTTTTATTGCTTTGTATGTCCCTCCCCCATGGTATAACCCCTGTTTTCACTATATATGAAGTTGATGTATGTGGAGGAGAAGGGAAAAAACAAATCGTTAAAACAGAGATACAGGAGGACCCATTTCAACAATGAGATGTACAAGTCTTCATGTCGAAAAAAGAACTTTACAACTTTGGTTGGGGGGACGGTGGGGAGGATACGAAGGGATCGGAAGGGGAAACAAAGGTAATGTGCTCATTATCTTACCCATGTAATTGTTACTCCTCTGTGCAGTATTTTCACAATAAAAAGAAGTATGAAAATGACAAAAATGTAAAAAGATATTCATATATCTCATTATATAACCCAAACCAGAAAGCAAATTTTGTTTAGATCATTTCTTAAAACATAGTCTTTCAGAAGCTGGGAAGGGGGCTCAGTGGTAGAGTGTTTGCCTTGCATGCATGAGGTCCTGGGTTTGATTCCTCAGCACCATAGAAGAAGAAAAAGACAAAAGTGGTGCTGTGGCTCAAGTGGTAGCACCATCTTTGAGCTGAAAAGCTGAGGGACAGCACTCAGGCTCCAGAGTTCAAGCCCCACAAAAACAAAAACCAAACCAAAAAACTAAACAAAACACAGCTCTCACATTTGTAGCCTCAATTCTGTAAAGACACTGCTTCAGCCTAGGACTAAGATTTTAAGTGTATACATTTATCAACACTTCTGATTCAGATTTCTACTTGAGAAAATTTTAAATCAATATTTTGTTCTTAATTTTTCTCTTTGTACATTCACATGCATCAATAAAAAATGGTGTGGACATCCCAGTAACATTCTCAAAGTACCTCCTGATGATGAGTTATGAAAAGTTGTATTCTATTACAAAAAGGAAAACAATGCTACAAATAAAGAAAACCAATAATTAATTATTAATGTTTAATAAATTAAAAACCAAACACCAGTGTTTCCAGTTTTTGAAGTGTTCTACATATTAGATTTTCCTATTTACTCATATTCCTGTACATTTAAAACTGGCTAAGATTATGATTTCACAAGAGTTTTGTAGGCTACGGGTAGCCTTTAAAGTTACCCACTAAGGTTACTCTTTCTTTATGGCTCATCTCATCATTTGTATATGGCTTATATCATCATTTGTTTCTCACTAACATATAAAAGAAGCCCTCAAGTTTTAACAGAAACTGTGTAGTTAAAACCTTAACTCTTCTCTCTGTTTCTTTACACAGACTTTGGAACTTCTCATAGTAAAGTTTCTATAAACTCTGAAATGTACATACTTAGTAGTATATGTCTGCTACCATAAATCTTAAATACTTTATGGAAAAGTTTTATGACCTGCCGAACAGTCTTAATTTTGGCATATATAAGCAAATTCCCAAAATTAAACATATTTAAAACAATAAAATTTTTTTATTTTTTTTATTTTTTTTTTTATTTAATTTTATTTTATTTGAGAACATACTGTACAGAGGGGTTACAATTACATGGACAGGATAATGCATACATTTCTTACCAAGCATTGCAGCCTCCTCCTTTGTTTACCCTTCACCTCCCTTCCCAGCCTCCCCCCTCCCTCCCACCCAATCATACCCCCCCACCCCCCCCACCGACATTGTAAAGCTGGTTTTGACATGACATTTTGTACTTCTCATTGTTGCAACAGGTCCACCTGAATCCTTAAACGACTTGTTTGTCCCCATCTCCTCCACATGTTATACTGACATCAAATATAGTGAAAGCGGGGGTTACACTGTGGGGGAGGGACATACAAAGCAACAAAGAAATAATCTTATAAATGCGTTAGGAACACATGCATGAAAGAAACAAAAACATTAAAATACATATTTGAGGTTTCGTTTTCCTAACATCACATTATCTGACTTTTTCCGCTTGACTCATACCTATACTAGATATTGCAAATAAGGGAAACCATGGGACCTGTGTTTCTTTGGGCCTGGCTTACTTCACTTAATATAATTTTTTCCAAGCCTTTCCATTTCCTAACAAATGGGGAAATGTCATTGTTTCTGATGGAGGCATAGAATTCCATTGTGTATATATACCACATCTTCTTGATCCATTCATCTACTGAGGGGCATCTGGGTTGGTTCCAAAACAATAAAATTTTTAACAAACCTTAGCACTTGCTACAGTGCTCATTATGACAGGTGCCATGTATAGAATAATTGAATTTCTACTCTTACACATCTCTTGAACAACAAATATCTGGAATTATTTTGTTTTTGACATATCTAACTTGACTTTATTCTTAAATGTGTGCTTACATAAGAAATATATGGTTCTAAAATTTCACGACAAGTCTTTTGAACTTATTTTTGTTGAATTTTCTAGTTTAGGAAAATCAATTCCACTTTATGTATAAAAAATGTTCTGTGCTCAGTTTGGCAACACATACACTAAAATTGGAAAAATACAGAGAGAATTAGCATGACCCCTACGCAAAGATGACATGCAAATTCATGAAGATTTCCACATTTTTACAACAACAGATGCTGGAGGGTATGTGGACAGAAGGGAACCCTACTCCATTCTTGGTGGGAGTGAAAACTTGTTCAAGCACTTGGAAAGAAGTATGGCAGTTCCTCAAAAGATTCCACATAGAGCTCCCCTATGACCCAGCAATCCCACTTTTGGGCATTCATACAAATGATCAAACAAGACCATACTATAACTACCAGCACAGCTATGTTTATTGCAGCATTATTTACCATAGCTAAGATAGGGAACCAAACCCGATGCCCCTCAGAAAATGAATGAATCAAGAAAATTTGGTGTGTGTGTGTGTGTGTGTGTGTGTATGTATTTTCCTATCTATCTATCTTTCTATCTATCTATCTATCTAACTACACATACATATATATGTATATAAATTTGTATATATGTATGTTTATATACATAAATATAAATATAGATTGGAATGTATATATATGTAAGGTATCCCTTACTTGCAATAAATAATATAAGCAGAAAACTGGGATAAGCAGAAAAGATCAAAAGCTATATGCATATTACTAAATAAGATGATGTTAAGCTAAATGAACCCCAAGATAAGGACAGAAGTGTTTTTTTTTATTCTTTCTTACTGTTGTTTCTAACATATTTATAATGTACAATGTGATTTTTTTTTGTTTTTTATTTGGTCCCCCCCACAGTATAAGCCCTGTTATCACTGGATTTGATGTTGGTGCACCTACATCCTGAAAATACACTTCTCTAATTTGGGGAAGGAAAGGGAAAAATCAAAATGCTTAAATAGAGATAAAAGTTGAGCCATTGTAACAATGAGATGCACAAGACAACATGTTGGGGGGTGTGGGGGTGTGGGGATGAGAAGTGTACTTGTGGAGGTGGAGGGGAAGGGATGGTGGGGGGAAAACAAAGGAGGAGGTAACAATGCTTGATAAGAAATGCACTCATGACTTTGCTCATGTAACTTTAACCCCTCTGTACAGTACTTTTACAATAAAAAACATTAGAAAATGTTCTGAGATGGAAGAGTTTATTTTATTTTACCCATATAATATTGTTAACAAAGAAATTAATGGGGGGGGAGGATTGGGTGGGGGGTCAGGGGGAGTCTGGGAAGGGATGGGAAGGGGAAACAAAGGAGGAGGCTACAATACTTGATAAGAAATGTGCTCATTATCTTGCCCATGTAATTGTCACCCCTCTGTACACTATTTTCACAATTAAAACACACACACACACACACACACACACAAACAAAAAAAAAGAAATTAATGGAAAAGACTGACCCAAAGATATTTTGAGTAAGTGTGTGAGTGTGTGTGTGTGTGTGTGTGTGGGTGTGTGTGTGTGTGTGTGTGCATGCCTGCATGTTGGTGTGCTCAGAGTTTTAACTCAGGGCTTCATGGTCTCGCTAAGCCTTTTCTCTCTAGATTGGTGAGCTACTATATGAGCTACATCTCCATTCCTGGACCTTTGCTAGTTTATTTAAATTTTGGAAAAATAATCTTAGGAATTTTTTGGCCTGATTGGCTTCCAACTCTTATCCATAATTCTCAGGGTCCTGAGTAGATATGCAGAGTAAACAGGATTACACGTGTGACCAACCATCACAATGCTTTCAGAATAATTTTAAAAGTAGAAAAAAATTTACTTCACGGGGGGACTGTTTTATCATTTCTTACTTTTAAAGCATTTTGGAGTGATTATATGTGAATTTATTTCATGTTGAGATTCTTAAAAGAGAGTAAGTGATAGTATTTAAAAGTTTTAGTACTTTTTAAAAAGAATACTGGAACTGTGGGACAGAAGAAATTTGCCTCTCTTTGGATCTCAATTTATAAGCTCAGCTCTGTGCACGATAACCCAATGTCACCAACACAATCTGTGTTGAAGACAAAATGTGACAGAAAACAATTACCATGGGCAATAATTGCTATGCTATTATTTATTGGACAATATGAATATTGAATTGAGAGTGTAAGAGAATGGAGATATTTCACCTACCGTTTTTGTATTGCTGAAAGGCTTTTGGAAACTTTGACTCATTTCCTTCCTCACTGTGTGTCTTTGGGCCATGCACTTAGTGACTTTAATTACAATTTTTCTCAACTCTAAAATGGTAATAACATTAGCATCATAGTTAATGTTTTCTTAAGAACTAAGAGACATAAAACTTGTGAAATACTTAACATAAATTACTAATGAACTTTGAGTTTAGCCAGCAGTTTTTTTTAATACTAAACAGAATGTGCTATGTATTACAGAAATCAATACATGTAGTGAGCCACCAGAAGTAACGTTATCTATTGACTATGCTGTGCTTCCAAGGAAGCCAGGTGGATAACTTCTCATGCTGTAAATCAAACTGCTTATCTTATGTCTTGATAGTGCTAAACTATCAGGGTCAGAATAATGAAGGAATTGTAGACTGAGCTAAGGTCCATATGAAAATGTTCAAAATTGATAAAGCCTAAAAGTAACTAAGCTGTATATTGTGCTTTCATTATTTAAGTTAAATTGCAAAGAAAGGGAAGACCTAGAAGAATGAATTCTCTTTTTGATAACCTATCTTAGGTCCTTAGCAGGATGAACTCTTTCCTCATTCTTGTAGAGGTATCATCAGATGAGAGGAACTCTATTTTTTTGGTTGCGTCTTTCCATTTATTCTTCAGTTTGAAATCTGAACTACATGAGACTGAAAGAAACCAAGGAAAATTAGACACACAGGCTTTGGAAAAAGCAATCAGAGTAAAATAAACTAAATACATATAGCCTTGTAAAAGGCTTCACTAAATTGAGTTATATAGTCTCAAGCATAAGCAAAAATGATTTAAGCAATATCATGTTATTGAAAATTGAAAAATGTTAGGTGTTGCTCAATTTTTTCCTTTCTACTACCTGGAATGTATTATTGATTTTGTATAGAGAGATTAAAGATGAGATTAACAAGGAACTTGATTAAAAATCGATAAAAGTTCTGAATAGACATATTTTCCAATATGCCTTGAAAATCACCAGTGGCTTTAAAAAGTTGTGTTTAATATCACTTCTATGCTGGCTTAATGCTGTGTGAACAGAAGTCATTAGAAAAATGCAATTCAAAATTACTATGATACTACTACATAACTATTATAACTCTTATCAAAAATATTCGAAGGAACTTGGTGTGGTGGTAAAGGCTTGTAATTCCAAGCATTTGGGAAATTGGAGTAAGAGGATTTCAGCTTAAGGCCAGCCTGGGATACTGTACATAGTAAAAACATGCCCTTTAAAAAAAACTTAAAAGGTAATAATGTTGGTGAGAGTGTGGAGCAAAGGAAATTTTCTACACTCTTGGTCAAAATATAGGTTAGTATTCTCGTTGTAGAAAGTAGTATGCAATTTTCTAAAGAAATGCAAAGTTGAAATATCATCTGACCCACCAATCATATGATTAATTCTCTCTGGGTAACTCGTAAATATATCTGTAGTTCACTGTTATTCACATTATTCACAACAGGCAAGATATAAATCAAAGTTATGTGTTCAACTAAAGACTAATAAAGCAACTGTGGCACATGCACAAATATAATTTTCTGTTTCATCTTTAAAATAGCAAGAGATTTCTCCCATTAGCCACAACTTACAATGACCTAAAAGATGTAATCTAAATGATGTAAAATGTTGCTTTCTGATCTTTGTAAAACCACACACACACACACACACACACACACACACCAACCTAAGCAAGAGAGAAATTTTTCAAAAAGTAAAGCAACTGATATTGCTGGGGCATTTAGGTCACAATATAGATGATAGTGGATATACAGGATGACCAAGTATAGAGTTGTAATGTATAACGTGAGGATACAGGGGACAACACTGGCCTTACATAGGAATGAAGCTAAATATGTAGGAGTTGGTCTTCCTTGTAGGGGTTTCTCTTTTAGGTGTTCTTCCTTCAGTAATGGGTGAGATAAACGTAATTCTTTACATATACTTGCCTGTTTGCAGAAATAATAACAAACAATATAGCAATAATGTTTTATGCTCAACATGGAACAAAATGCCAAATTAATGTACATGAAATTATCCTTGGTATAAACTAATTATTATTAATAAGGGAACCCATGGGACCTATGTTTCTTTAAGTCTGGCATCACTTGATGTGATTTTTTTTGACGATCTCCTATTTCCTTACAAATGAGGTGGTATCATTCTTTCTGATGGAAGCATAGTATTCCATGTGTATGTATGTGTGTGTGTGTATGTGTGTAACATTTTCTTGATCTATTCATCTACTGAGGAGCATCTGGATTGATTCCATATCTTAGCTGTGGTAAATAATATTGTGATAAACATAATTGTGCTGGTAGATTTAGTGTGGCCTTGTTTGTGATCACTTGGGTAATGCCCAGATGTGGGATTACTGGGTAATAGGGGATCATGATTGTGTACATCAAGGATAATATTAGTAGATGAGCAGAAGAGGTCAATTGCTATGTAGATATGACCATATAAGGTGATTCCAAGTGAAATGAACTCTAACACATGTTCTTCATTGTTGTTGTTCTAATGTACTATGTGATTTCTTTTTAACTTTTTGTTTTTCCCCACTTATGATTTATCCCCTGCAGACACTATATTTGATTTTGATACCCTGAGTAGTGTAAATATGTTGAGCTGAACTAGGCAAGGGAAAGGGAAAAAACAAATTGGTGAGACAAAGGAAAAAGGGGGAACCTAGGTAACAGTGATACTCACAAGACAATATGTAGGAAATGATCTTGGTGTGGGCATTGGGAGGGAAGAGGGAGAAAAATGAGGGACTGGGTTACAAGTTAGAAAAGAAATAAATCTATTATCTTACTTACATAACTATAACCCTGCTTTAAATTACCTTGACAATAAAATATAAATAAAAAATAGAATAAAATATTCAAGAGCAGCAATACAGGAGATGGGAGTGGGGGAAATACTGTACTATACAAAGAAGACTACAACAGCTGTGGAGAACAGGAATTTTACTTTATCATAGGAAGTAATGAACTGGCATACAGATTTTCAGCCTCATGTCAATCACTAAAAAGGGAAAACAAAATGCACAATCAGCAAACCAATAAAATAGAAAACTAAACAAGGTGGAGAGATGACTTGGACGAAGAGAAACAAATGACACAACTAGGAAACAAATAAAAAGCTGGTAAGTTTTAAAAATATTACCCATAATTCTAATAAATGTTTTTTGCATCAAAATTTGTTAGAACTATACTTCAAATCACAGTTTAATAGTATATCATTTTAATAATAGGTTACTCATTATTGATTTCTTAATATTGAATGCTTAATATATAATTTTAATTTCAGCAGCTATAGAAAAGAAGAAAGTGAAGCTAATTTTAATGATACATTTTATGAATTGTAAAATTGAGAAGCATTAGAACTTAAATAATATATATTATTGTTTCATTTCTGTGAATTAATGTAGTAGTTCAAAGTGTATTCTACACTTAGCACTCATCTTAACATCAAATAATAGATTATTCCACAATACACTTGGTTTTACGTGGAAGGGTTCAGCACTGTGGTAAAATTCACACCACACAGTACACGAGAATATGACTCCTCTCATCTAGCTTAAATGGTGGAAATTTGATTTCTGCATGCATGTTAAATACGTGTCTAGGTGATATCTATTAAATTATATACATGAGGAGTATTTCAGATGATAATTAAAAGTCATACTCATTAATTAAATTTTTATTATTTTACAAAATAAATATTTATGGAGACTGAATTTCTGAGTAGATGATGGGTTATGTGTGCCAGATTATACATATTGAGGCTTATTTTATATTCCTGACATTGTTTCTACAGTTAGATTTAATTTTCCATAGGGGGTTAAGTGTATTATGTTGGATATATGAAAGTAAACTGAATGTTTATTCCATTAATCCTTTGCAACTTGTCTAATCCCAATATAAATTATCCATGTGCTTGAAGTAATGAAAATAACAACAGATATAAGCAACAGATATGAATCAGTCTTAGTAGACAAGTATTTTCACCTTTATTTTTATAGTTGATCCTCTTTTACACTACAGAATATTATTGGGAAAATGTGCTCCAGGCTGACCACAATTGCAGAATATTATGGTTTGATCTATCATAAGAAAAGAAAGGAAGGGGAACATTCCTTCCAAAATTCTTCTCCCAGGGATGTGATCAGTTTTATGGTGGTAAGTTGGAAATGAACATTTTTCACAGTCAACCTTGAAAAGCCATCTTGATAGACTATTTCTGCAAGTGGTTACAGAGGATTATTCATGGATTTGCAAGGATGCCAGATTGCCTCATTTTGAGACAAATAAAACAGGAATTTAGCCAGCTGTTTTTGTATCTTTAGGAGAATAACACATTGACTGTACACCAGGGGATCACTGGGGTCCAGAGAAGCTAATACATTGAATAGTAATCCTAGACCTCTAAAAACAAAACAAAACAAACAAACAAAAAACTCCAGTGAGCACAGCCAGTCAGGGCTGCTATCACAGCCTACATTAAATCAGGCAAAAAACAAAAGCTGAAAGTCATTTAGCTGATAACTAATATATTTCTTATGAGGCAGACTGAAATGAGAGTCCCAAGAGTGGGTCAGAAAGACTGATTAAAGAGACTAAAATTGGTAATACAAAGATTGGAAAATAGAATTCCTTGTAGAACAAATAAATCATAGAATGACTGTGTGTGTAGGGACAAGACAGCAGACCAAATACCAGAAATGCACATTTTCTTAGAGGTCAGCTTAATGAAATATCAATGGAACTCTTTGAGTTCTTAAATATTTGACCACATGTGGAAGAAAGCCAATTGCTAAAGAGAAAGAAAAAGTCATCACTCTGTTAGGAGGTCCAATGAAGTAATCAATCACAGATTTGTAATAAAAAGAGAAAATAATTATTCCAAATGAGGTTTTCATTTGTTTTGATGTAAGTGTTCTTGATTTAGGTGATAGAAATTACCATATAATTGATCCAGTCTCACAACTGAGTTGATATTGACTGCAGTATTCCCACATGAAGGAAAAGAGAAAATTTACAAATGTCTGATGAAATGAGTTGAGGATGAAGTGTTTTAATAGTGATAGTTGAGGTTTAGACACTGGTGAAGAGATGAGTTTTCTTTTATTAACCCCCAGCCCATTTTTAAACTGATGACAGTGGATCACAGCTGTAATCCTAGATACTCAGGAAACTGAGATCTGAGGACTGCTGTTGAAAGCCAGCCTGGGCAGGAAAGTCCCTGAGACTCTTATCTCCATTAAACCACCAGAAAACCAGAAGTGGCACTGAGGTTCAAGAGGTACAGACCTCACCTTGAGTTGAAGAGCTCAGGAACAGTGCCCAAGCCCAGACTTCAAGCCCCTGGACCAACAACAATAAAAACAAATCTCCCTTTTCTTGGACGGCCTACATCTTTTCCTAACATTCAAAAAAGCCATTTTATCACCCACTACAGTTAAGTCCTATCCTAGCTGCTGCAAATAGGATGATTTGATATCTTATGTCAAAAGTTTCATATTTGAGGAAACAAATACCAGCAGTGGTAACTTTGCTTCCCATCCTTGAACTCTGAGACTGGGCCCTTAACATGTTTATGCTGGTAGCTTTAATGTGAGGTTGGTTGTTATTTATTGGATTACTGCCCATGAGAGGAATTAATGGGTCATAAGAGATCTATGTTTAGTCTTTTGAAGAAACTCTGTACTTCATTCAAGATAGGTTAAAAAGTTTAATTCCCCACCAACAGTGTAATAGAGTTCCCATTTGGCTACATCCATGCCAGCATTTGCTATTTTTAGTTTTCCTCATAGTGGCCATTCTAAGTGGGACGAGGTAGAATCTGTCATGTTTACTTGTACATTTGTTGGCACCTTCTAACTACCATAAATGAATGAATCTATAAAACCTATATTGCTCTGAGGCTTCATTCCTTTCTCTTTGTAATTTTCCCAAGCCTTTCATTTTCCTTAAGACTGGTGAAAAGTCATCCTTTCTTGCAGCGGACCGGCTCTGTCGGGACAACGGAGGACACCTAGTGGAGGAACTGGAATAGTTGGGGAGATGGCAAACAGACAACTCACACACAAGAGGAGTGGATGCTGAGTGCGATTTAATGCAGAGGATAACAAACTTTTAAAGCAAAAGTCTCCATGAGAAAGGGCAAAAGGTTACACAATCTTGCTGCAGGGCTTCATTCTTGGGTGGTCACCAGCTGGTTGCCTGATTGGCACTTGTTTCCGGCTTTACCTCTATTTTTAAGAAATACAATGGGTTTCGATGTTTATCACCAATTAACCATTACTTTTTTCTATAGAGGCCTTAACTGTCCCATAAGATCTTTCCTGTTCCTTCTTTAATAGTAAGCACCAAGGAGGCCTAGATCTAGCAAGTCTCTTAGTAAATGAAAGAGAGTAACAGGAAGTTCTTTCTCCTAAGTAGTTCTCCCAGCAATTGCCATACATTCTTTCTGTTCTAGCCACGCCTACAGCTTCTTGTAAATCTCTTACAAACAATTCTTTCTGCTGAAATGAAATCGTGAAACCCCCAATACTTTTTATGACTTGTCTACTAGCATCCATAAGAGGGGCTTTCAGGGTAGCACTTAACTCTGGTGAGTTAGTCATATTTTTAAGACACTCATCAGATGTTGGAATTGTCAACACTCTTAAGAAAGAGCCTTGAATAAGGGAACGTTGAGCATGAGTAAGTACAATGAGCAGCAGGAACAGTAAAAGATTAATAGGCACTCCTATACAGTGAAGAAAAGAAAAACTGGGACAGAAACACATCTTTCCCAGGGGCTTGCCAGCCTTTCCAGGAGGTAGGCCTCTTTGAAGCCCCATTCTCTGAGGTAGACTTCGGTGAAGTCCCATTCTCAGAGATAGGTCTCTGTGAAGCCCCATTCTCAGGTCTGAATGCAGGTTTTCCAAGCTAAGCAGACTCCACCGGAGTAGGCGTGGCACTTTCTGATGGGTGGATAGAATTCCATTGTGTGTGGGGTGTGTGTGTGTGTGTGTGTGTGTGTGTGTGTGTGTGTGTGTGTGTGTGTGTGTGTAAGATGACAATAGGCCCATGAGTTCCTTTCTAAGCCTTTTGTTTCAACTGTAATTTTGTAATTCCATATTAAATTTGGATTGCTTTCTCTACTGCATTGAAGAATATTGTTGGGATTTTGATAGGTATTGCATTGTCAATTGTTTGGGAGCAGTATTGCAGTTTTCACAATGTTAATTCTTCCAACAAGGAGCATTGAAAAGCTTTCCATTTCCTTGAATCTCCTTCAATTTCCTTTTTTGGAGTTTTAAAGTTTTCACAGTAGAGGTCCTTCACATTTTTAGTTAAATTAGTTCCTACTTTTATTGTTGTTGTTTTGTTTTGTTTAGGTTTGATTTGATATTGAGGCTAATACATATGAGGTGGTTTTTTGGATTTCAGCCTGTGTCTTCCCATTGTTGGTAACACAGAAAAAGTACTGATTCTTGTGGGTTTTATACCCTGCTACATTGCTGAAGGTTAGCATCACCTTTACTAACTTGAGGTAGGAAGCTATAGGGTCCTTTAAATACAGGATCATTTCATCTGTGAAAAGTGATAGTTTTACTTCTTCCCTATTTAAATTCCCTTTATGTTTTCCTCTTACCTATAGCCCTTCTAGAAAGTCCATTACTATTTTGAAGAATAATAGAGAGAGTGGACATCCTTTTCTCATCCCTAATTTTAGTATCTTCATGCTTCCACCATTAGGTACATGCTTATTACCTCTTTTTCATACACATACTTTAAATTCTATTGAGGAAATTTCCATGCGTTCCTAGCGTCTCAGACATTTTAACCATAAAGTGCTATTTGAGCTTGTTAAAAGCTATTTCTACATCCCTATAGATGATCACGTGGTTCTTGTCCTTGCTTCTGCTGATGGTGTGCGTTATGTTTATTGACAAGTATATTGAATCCAATTGTATCCTAGGATGCATACTGTTTCATCATAGGATATGATTTTTTTGATAGTTGCTGAAATTTGTTGGTGAGAATTTTATTAAGAACTTTTGCATCAATGCTTATATAAGTACTGGGTTCATAGTTCTCTTTCTTTGGTGAGTCCCTATCTGATATGAGGAAGAATCTAATTATAGCTTCATTGAATGTGTTTGATAATTCCATTTCCCTTTCTATTCCACTGAAGAGTTAGATCTGAGTATTGTAAGTTATATGCACGCCTTAATTTCATGGTAAATCCATTGAGTCCTATATTTTTCTGGTATGGAAAATTGTTTATTGACATTTAATTTTCATTTCTTCTTATGTATCATTTCTTGGTTCAATTCAACTATAGGAAAGCATCAATTTCTCCAAGATTCTCCAGGTGATTGGCATATGGTTTTCAAAGTTCTCTCTTATCACATTCACAATTTTGCTAATTTATGTTGTGATGTCTCATTTTTTTCCAACTAATTTTATATATTTGGGTGAGTTCTTTTAGGAGCTCTTAGGAGCTGTGCCTCATCTACTCTTAATGTATTTACCTTGTTCTCTGGTAGGGAACATCTTATATTACCAGTTTCTTTTCTTCATGATCTTCTCTATGTAGGATACATTTGATTCACTTCTATTCTGCTGATCTGGTGGAGATAAATTGTTTCAAGTTTTCTTTGTCATGATTTTTTTTTGGGGTGGTGTGTTCATGGGATCTGAACTCTGGGCCTGGGTGCTGTCCTTCAGCTCTTCAGCTCAAGGCTAGCACTCTACCACTTGAGCCACAGCACTGATTCTGGCTTTTTTCTTTTTTCTTATGTGGTGCTGAGGAATTGAACCCAGGGCCTCAGGCACGCACGGCAAGCGCTCTACCAATTAGCCACCTTCCCAGCCCCATGAAATATTTTTATATATCCTTTAAATATAAAGGAGAGTTTGGCTTGGGATCATATTCACGGTTGGTAGTTGTTTGCCTTTAATGTTTGTCATCTATCATGCAAGCCTCTTTTTTCCTTTTTACCATATCAGCTAAGGAATCTGTATTTATTCTGACTGTATATCCTTTATAAATAATCAATCTTTTCTCTATGACACCTTTAAGAATCCTTTCCTTGATTGTAGGATACATGGGCAGCAAAGATGGCGCTGACAGGGAGTTGAGTGGGCAGAGCCCAATTTACTGTAGAGCACATGGGCAGCAAAGATGGTGCTGAGAGGGAGTTGAGTGGGCAGAACCCAATTTGCTTTACATTCAGTGCGTAACCAGCCTGTGGAAGCTTAGGTGCATGATAGGGTGTGACCTTGACAGTGATTGGTTCCTCTTCCTCCCCTGCCATGCCTCCCACTCTTTTTTGCTTTAAAAAGGGCTTGCTCTGTTAATAAATGAGTTTCTTCCTGCCTGACTTGACTCCCTGCTGCATCTGATTATCTCCTGGGTTGAGGGAGGCTGGGGAATGGGCGAGCGTCAGCACTTACCTTTCCTCGGGCCCCATCCATCTTTCGTGGGATGGACAAAGTCCCGACATCTGGCGCCCAACGTGGGGCACAAAGGTAAAAGATACTTGCCGAGGCTAAGCAGTCTCTCAGGGTAAGTGAAACCCTTACTATGGGTAATGCTATCTCACAGAAGAAGGAGGAGGAGACAACATTAGGCCTAGAAAGAGTACAGGAGGACTTGGGAAGTGAGAAGGAAAAGGAATGGGTCAAATTCGACTGAGAACACACTGACACATGCACAGTGGAAGTCAAAATAAGGGTGAATGTTACTCCCTCTAACTCAGATGCTGCTGATGGTTGTAGGCCCCCTCCCTATTCCCCCTATTAGAGGGGAGGCACGGTGCCTTATGCAACCTGCAAAAGGGACTTGCAAGACCTGTACCCCTACCAACCTTCCATGGAGGGGCTGAGGGCTGGGGAAGTAGCCTACTCGGAGGCCGCCACTGGAAAGAAAGGGCCACCACCCAAGAGTCCGGACCCTAGGCCACAGAATTCATTTCCCCAAGCGTATCCAGTCAATCTGGCACCAGGAGCTAACAGGCCCTTGGAATGGTATCCATGGGAAGCTAAGGATCTTAAAGTACTCGGTAAGGCAGTGGCGGAGGATGGCCCAAACTCCTCGGGCCCAGACCCTATTACCAGACATTGCTTATCACCTGTGTGTCCCTAAAGACTGGCTGGATGTGGCCAAAGCTGTCCTTACTTGTTCTCAGTTATTAAATGTTGTGCTTTCTTTAAGGAGGAATGCAGAGTGTGAGCGGAGAATAACAGGCAGGCTCAACCAGCTATAGCTATTACTTACTCATGTTTACAGGGATGGGGGAAGGGTACTCCACTGGCATCCAACAGGCTGCAATACCTGACCTGTACCATGACCAGGTGAGGCAGCAGGACTTGCCACATGGTACAAACTGGATGATGTGCCTACTGAGTCCCCCATAGCAGGAGTGAGACAAAAACCAGGTGAGCCTCTACCTGATTTTATAGACCAAGTCCAACAGAGCATTCACTGGAAGCTGCCAGCAGGGAACCTCCAAGATCAGTTTGTAAACCTGCTTGTCTGGGAAGAGATGAATGCAAACCACTACATGGCCTGCACAGGATTGAGAGAGAGTTCCCTGGGCAGATGGGTGGTGGCCTCGCAGGATGTGGACATGCAACAGCACCAGTCCCAATCACTCTTTTAGCTTTACAGGCTCAGACATCTGTAATGACTGAGGCTATTACCCAGACACTGGCAGCCCAGGGCTAAAGAACCCCAAGACCATCGGGGAGAAGGACTTGTTTCAAATGTTGCCAGGAGGGGCACTTTAAGAGGGACTGTTCACAACAATCTCCTGCCAGCCAGCCTGGGAGCAAACTACCCCCTACACCCTGCCCCAGGGTCAGGGAGGGATACCATTGGAAAAAGAATGTGTATCCAAGTTTGATTTAGATGGAAAGCCTTTAAACTAGGGGAGGGGCATCCTCTAGCCCCATTAACTCAAGGAGGAATCCCCACTGCTGTGAGGCCCAGGCAGCCTCGTGGCAAAAAGACCTCAGCCCATAGGATCGTCCCCTTGGTGGAAGGACTCCACCCTACAAATGGATGCCATGTTCACTACAGACCATCAAGCATCCTATGATGATATCCTGGATGGATATGAAGCACAAAGTCTTAAACAGGATCTAGAGGGAGTTAAGAAAAAGGATTTTTTTAACTTTCATAACTACAGAGAAGAATAAAGGGGACTCGCTTGGGTGCACCCCCAATCCTAAAAGCCACTGCCCCCCCGAGCACCTCCCATTAGGTGGAAGCCGGGAAGCCCAATGTGGGTGGAGCAGTGGCCATTGAACAAACCTAAACTTGTAGCCCTCCACCTTCTGGTGGAGAAACAGATAAATCTTGGTCACATATGTCCTTCTATGAGTCCTTGGAACACATCCGTATTTGTTATTCAAAAAGCCTCAGGGGATTGGCTTATGCTCCAAGATGTAAGGTTAATGAAGGGATGGAGCTATTAGGAACGCCCCTAAGAGGCATGCCCTGGACTTCCTCTCTACCTTCAGAATATACCTTGGTTGTAATTTATATTTGTTGGGAGCCGACAGTAAAGCTCTAAGGTCATCTTGACCCCTGTGCTCACTTGGAGGCACGTACAAGGAGCTGGCTTACTTAAGAAACACTAGGTGGGCTGGGAAGTTGGCTCAGTGGTAGAGTGCTTGCCTTGCATGCCTGAGGCCCTGGGTTTGATTCCTCAGCACCATATAAGCAAAAAGAAGAAAACCCAGAAAGGGCGCTGTGGCTCAAGTGGTAGAGCGCTAGCCTTGAACTGAAGAGCTGAGGGACAGTGCCCAGGCCCAGAGTTCAGGCCCCACGACCGGACCAAAAGAAAAAAAAGAAACACTAGGTGCCCGGGATTGCTTTGCTTTGTCTGCAGAGTTTTTTTTACTCTCTATCAGTTGACCTTGTCTTGTTTTTACTGCACTCTGTTTTTCCTGAAATTTACCTTGTTTTTCTGGACTATTGTAACCTTATGTTACCTCTTGACTTCTAATAGTATTTATTAGGGAAAGTTAAAAATAAATGGTGCTGCAATCTTGAGCTGCAGACTTCCCAACCCCATCCTGTGTCTTATGTCTTTATTTTTCCGCATCCTCGCCCCCTAATTCAGGATTGCCTTTCATTGCCGGCAGGCTCCAGCAGATATTAAAGATTGGTTTTTTTCTGTCCCCCTGCATTCAGATGACTGCGAGAAGTTTGCTTTCTTCATCCCTTCTCTTAATTTTTCCCAGCCTGATTAGAGGTGTGAATGGACGGTGCTGCCACAGGGAATAGCCAATAGCCTGGCCTTCTGCCAACAATAGTTGGCCACACTTTTACGGCCTGTTCTGGGTTCAGATACCTCTCTTGCCTATGCCTACATGGATGATATAATTCTGGGGCCTCAAAACCCAAGCTGCCTGGAGGGCCTTCTGGCTCAGGTTCTTGCCATATTCAAAAAGTGGGGGGTTACCATAGCCCTTAATAAAATTCAAAAGGTACCTCCTTTGAAGGTGCTCAGGACCCACCTTACCTTGACTCAGGCCAGCCCCCTTAAGCCTTTGCTGGATATTCCAGCCTCTCTAACCAACTTCAAAGATACAGACTGAAAATGAGGGCCAGTGGTGTCTTCATATGAAGCTTATTCTAAGAATGAGAAAATATGAAATAATGCCTTCTATGTAAGTGATTTGGGAACTGGCAGAGCAAAAAGTGAAATGATGCAACAAAAAAATCTAAAAACAAAATAAATTAGGATAATTATTGAGCAGTCATATTATCTATGAGAACCATGAAAGGAAGAGGAGAGAGACAAATGTGCAATAACCTAGCTATCCACAAAATCCATGCCTCTGATCAATTTATAGAGTAAACAATTGTATATTATCTGAGTCAAGCAGAAAAGGTTAGATAAGGTGATGTTAGGGAAATGAACCCTAAGATATGTATTCAAATGATTTTTTTTCATGTGATAGTTTCTAACACATTTGTAAGATTATTTCTTTGTTGCTTTGTATGTCCCTCCCTCACAGTGTAACCCCTGATTTCACTGTATTTGATGTCGGTATAATTTGTGGAGGGAAAGGGGAAAAACAAATCGTTTAAATAGGGAAACAGGTGGACCTATTGCAACAATGAGATGTACAAGTCGTTATGTGGAAAATAAACTTTATAACTTTGGTGCAGCAGGGGGGAGGGTGGTGGCAGGGGAAGGATGGGAAGGGATGGGAAGGGGAAACAAAGGAGGAGGCTACAATGCTTGATAAATGTACTCATTATCTTGCCTATGTAATTGTAATCACTCTGTACAGTATTTTCACAGTTAAAAATAATAATAAAAGAGATGGAAATAGAATTTATTTATTTACTTGAAATTAGTAAATACATTTTTTAGTAGCCTATATAAAGAGACATAGCTGTGAGCAAATCGCAGACAAGAATCTAAATCCGATAATTCTAGTAACAGATATGACTGAAATCAGTTGAATCACACTTTTCCTGTAGAGTGAAGGAAAGCAGCTAGAGAAGGCATGTCGATTGTATCTGGGACAAAACTTTGTGGAAAATGGGATCAAGGATTACTTACTGGTGATCCACTTGCGCTGGATGTGTGATCTTAACAAATGCTTGCTGATTCTGAACTATTGCTTTAACCATTATATTCTCCAAGAAGAAAAGGTGAGATTTAATTGATAGCAAAGGACTACTAATACACTTTGACTTCTCAATAAGCACATTCAATCATCAAAATCACATGAAGACATAGACAGGCCTACTTTTTTAGATGAAAACAAGTGTCTTTTAAAAATCAAGGAATTTAAGTATGCCCACAAAATACTTCTATTTTACTACTGCATTATACACTTTTTTTTCCTAATGTTGGGTAACAAATAATGGATCTATTAGAAAGCTCTTAAAGCTCATATGTTCAATAGTGAGTTCTCTTATATTATATCATGATATTTTTTGTTTATGGTCTTAAGAAGAAATTTACTAGCTTAAATTTCTGACAGGAAAATATCATCACTGTACATCTTGCTTCTATAAAGTTTTAAATTACTATCTAAGTATTTGCATTAAATAACTACAGAGGAAAAAGTAGACGCCACATTGTTGGCTCATGTCTTCAATCCTAGATAATCAGAAAGATGAAATCTGAGGATTGTGGTTTGAAAGCAGACCAAGAAAAAAAAAGTCCATTAGATTCTGATTTGAAAGTCACCAGCAAAAGTTAGAAATGGAGCTGTGGTACAAGCAGTAAAACTCTAGGCTTGAGAAAACTAAAACAAAAAAAACCAACAAATTCTGGGACAAAACCAGTCTCTGAGTTCAAGTCTGAGTATTAGCACCGAACAAATGAATTATTAAATAACTAAAATAAAGTGGTCACATGTGGCGAGGCAAGTAAAATGTAACACCCATGGTGACTGGATTGTGCATTATTTTGTAATAAGGCAAATTATCATTTGTCCTAATCACCAATATTTTATTTGTACTTTTTTTGGTACTAAATCCTGAATTTGCATGCATGTATATGTGTGTGCATGTGCACACGTGTGTATGTGTATATGTGTGCGTGTGCTGTTGCAATGTTGCTTGCCAATGTGGAGAGAATGAGGCTGAAAAGAGCTAACTGTGTTGCCATGTTTTTATTTATCAGTGTTCTGTCATGTCATTTCAGTGGAACCACCCTTCTGTACATTTTATTTGTCAAATAATATCATCACAATATAAGCATTTAAAACATTAAGTTAGATAAATGAGATCACTTTCAGCTCTTAGTATATATTAGGTTAGAAGATACAGATATAATTAGGTAGAAAGTTATTGCTGTAAGATGACTGTCAGTACAATATATGTATTTGACCTCTTAAATTGGTTATACTTTTAAGATATACTCAAGGAGTGCGTTTGACCGAATTGACCAAACGGGTATTACTCTCTGGTTATTCCTATGAAACACAAGGTTGATAAACTCTTTCCGGATTTCTGTTGAAAATAACTTTCTTTGTAAAATCATATCTATTCTCACTAAGAGATAATCAACCCCATATTATGTTTGAATATCCCATCTAATTGACTGAAAATAAGTATTGTTAGATATTCCTTTCAAAAATGAACAAACAAAAAGCATGTGTCATCTTGAGATTATGGATGTATTTGAAGTTGTTTTGTACATGCACAAGGATCTTCACTAATGGTTCTTTTGTGGGAGTAACTATCACAACTTTAACAAATAAGGTTTTTTGAATATCTTTTCCAGTATACATAACATCCCAGAGAGGCTCTTGCAATTTCTGAAAGGCGTTTGAATATTTTGGTATTCTTTCAGTTCATTGACTATAGAGCTAAAATTTCTGAAATAAATATTGTTAAGATGTAAGTGAAAATGTAAGTGGGTATATAAGCTTTTCTATGCATCATTTTATGAAAACCCAGTTTTTATGAAAGTAAATGAAATAGAATAAAAGAATGTAAGTGAGTTTGTTAAGCTAATTATTATATAACTTTGTTTTCTATTAACACAGTCCTTTGATGTATGTGATGTAGTTAAATTATTTCCTTTGTGTCTCTCTACTTCAGTTAGTTTTGGAATCTTTGTAGTTATGAGTGAATTTTTTTAGGATAAATAAAGGTCTTTGAAAATGATTAGGATTAATCTTGGGTTTTGTGTCCTACTCCCAAGAAAATGAGTTATTTTCAAGTGTTAATATTTTATGATTGAATCTTCAATATCCAAGAAATTTTGAAAATATGCAGTAGTATTGATGTCTTTTTAAATCAATGGTATTCACAAGTTTGGTGTCTTTAATTCGTGCTTAGGTCTTGGTGTCTATGATTTTTAACCTCTCATTCCTAACATTAATGAGGGGTCAAACTGCATTTTTAGGTATATGAAACGTAAAATATTTATCTGGGGTCAAAGCTGATTTTTATGTCAGTCTTGCTTTAATAGCATTTTAAAGTAATACCTTTCTCTCAAAATGTTAGGTAAGAAAGCAATCAAAATACTTCTAATGGTAAACAACTTAGGTGAGCTACAATGTGGAAATGATTGGTGCATAAGTACTGTAGTCTGTTTCCATCAGGAATTGGGCAAGTCATTCTTTCAGTATGACTGTGTTAAACAGTGATGGGGGGGTCTCCAGGCAGTGCAGTTTTGAGTCATGGGATAGAATATGATTTCTACAAGTTTGAGCTAGAAATTAAGAATGTTATAGTTTAACAGCTCCTTTCACCAGGGAGGTATAAATTGATTATGAACTTGGAGTTTTCATATTACATTTACTTATTTCCTTTTTGTTTTTATGGTTGGTCGTGGGGCTTGAACTCTAGGCTTGGGCACTGTCTCTGTGCTCTTCCTCTCAAGGCGAGCATTTTACCGCTTGAGATACAATGCCACTTCTGGTTTACTAGTGGTTTATTAGAGATAAGAATCTCTCGGACTTGAGAGATTGCTTGAGCTGGCTTTGAACAGCCATCCTCAGGTCTCAGCCTACTGAGTAGCTAGGATTACAGGCGTGAGCCACTGGCATCTGGCTCAGTTACCTATTTTCTAACAAGGATAAAGTGAAATATTATTAGAGTGTGGACAGTAATTCTGGGAAAATTTCCTAGATTTAGTAGACTAAGTGCTGGTATTTTAGTCATAAAATAGAATGAAGTTATTTGATACAGTGGGAATGGGCCGCAGGCTAGCATTTACCATGTGTGCAATGTTGTACTAGTAATTCCAACTCTGAAGACCTCAATATCATCATCTGAGCATTAGAAATAGATGTAGTTCTACTTCATGGGATTATTGTGAGGATTAAGTTAGATACTATAGGTAACGCACTTGGAAAAACAATCAATCAACATTTGATATTTTCTACCTGTTATTTTATCATGTGATGAATTCTAACATTGTGTTCTCTTAAAACATGAGTCAAAATAATAGTGTCCTCCACAGAAATTTTCTTTGCAGGTATTTTCCTCATAATGACAGAAAAGTGACCAACACAATGAATATCAATACATCACATTCCATATCCTAAATGCTGGATGCATTGGATCATTTACACCATCCTGCACTATCTAGACACTAAGATTTGAAGGACTGCAGGATCCAGGCAAGCTAAGGTAGGAAGCTAGAGACGTTGGTTTGCTGCTCTGATGCCATTGATGATGGGAAGGATAAAAGGACAGATCAGGTGCATGTTCTTGTGGAAAGGAATCCCTATCCTAAAATTAGCCACTGATATTATGCCAACCTAGCAAGAACAATACCCAAAGTTGAAATACCCTCAATTTCCCACAACCAAAATAAGTATATACATTAACATCCCAAAACTTAGTACAATCTGTTCTTTGTTTTAATATCATCTTTAACTGATTATCATATGATGTGACAGAATAATTCTTTATTAAACTTATGATATATTTAAAAAGACCTAGAAAATTAATTCTCACTTATTATGTGCAAACTAATGGAAAATTGCCTCATTTCTTACATATTTGACTACCACTAAAAATTCATATAATGATCATTATAGTAATATATTCTGATTTACTACTTAACTTTGTAACAGTTTTTAAACATTTTGCTTCTCTGCTGAAATTTATGTATTTATATATTATCCTCAAAATATATCCCTTGGGTAAGTGGGGCGGATTTTACAAAGTTTTTAACCAGTGGTTTCTAAGAATTCTTAATTGGAATATTATTTGGTTCATTTTTTAATTTCAATTTAATTTTATTATGAAGGTAATGTAGAGGGGGTTACAGTTACATAAGTAAGGTAATGAGTACATTTCTCATGGAAGGAACATTGTTATCCCCTCCATCAATTTTATTTATACACTCAACTACTGTACTTTTTCTTTCTTTGTTCATGTATTTTTATTATTAAATTTGATATACAGATGGTTTGCAGTTACATAAGTCAACTAAACAGTACAATCCGTTTTACTGTGTAAATTTCAAATTTTGAACTTAATTACTTATTTTCTTTTGTTTCTTTACGGTAATTCTTTTTTCATGGTTGTAGGATTAGTTAATTTAATTTTGCATAATTTTAACACATGTAAATTATTCAGACATATATATTTTACTTTTAAAATATTTAATATGTGAATATCTAAAATTATTTTCTGAATTTTATATGGTTGGTGAATTTAAATAAATTTATTTTCTTATAGTGCTAAACATATTTTCCAGGTAACAAATACTTACTGTATTTCTAAGAAGCACATACTTTTAATAAGAAAGGCTTCATTATCTGTTCACTTTTTGGTACTTGTATTTGGTATTTGTACTTGAATTAAAAAAAGGTTTGAGCTGGGCATGGTGATTTGTGGCTTCCATTTTTTAGCAATGGTAGGAACTGCGAATAGGGTTTGTAATTCGGGAGAGCCTGAGAAACTGAGACCTAATTATTGAAATATCCACATTGAGATGATTAGAGATATAGCCATCCCTAGTGAGATATAGAGCAGCCTGTTATCATATTCTAAATCTTGAGTTAAAACACCAGTAGCATCAATCTTTTGTCAAAATAAAAGGATAAATATTTCAATATATTTCTTATTTAAAACTTGTTTGCAAAGGTTCTCATGTCTTCTATTTCTTAATTTTCAATTAACTTCATCTATAAAAATCCAAGTATATTGTGTCTATTTTATTTCTACTAAATTTTTAAATAGTATGAGCTATATTATGATTTCATATATTAACTTACTTTTACTATTTGTGATAATTTCCTCTGTTTAATATGATAATAACAATATTCCAAATGTGTGTATGTGGTGTTTGTGTGTGTGTGTGTGTTTATATTGTTTTTGTGTGTGTATGCTTTGTGTGTACTTTGTAATGCTTGGGAGATCACACCATTGTTTCACATATGCTAGGCCAAGGTTTAACCACTGAACTATACTGTGTAGTTATAATATAGTGTTTTAAATTACGACTTTTAAATTTTCATGCCTAGTATGTTTTTTTCAAAATTATATTTGCTAAAATGTGATCTATATTCTATCCATGTTAGCAATTTTTATTATTCTATTGTATTTAGAATATTTCCAATGCCTTTCCACTTCCAAACTCTTGCATTTGTTGTTGATAAAGGTTTTACTTTTCTTCTTTTTTTTGGCTTCATTCTTTTTCTCTTTAGAGATTACCTATTCTTTCTCTTATTTCTTTGGAAATTATTTTTCTTATTCCTATTAATATTTCTTTACATTGTAAGTGGTCTATACAATGCTTTATTTTCTATTTTATTTTTTCCCATCTTCTCTGACTTTCAGTCCATACTATTAGGTGGATTAAAAAGAAAATTGATTCAGGACCCTTTGATTATTTTCCTCCTTCTCTTCTCTGAAGAGTTTCTGATTTTTGAAACATAATACCAATGACATACAGCTCCTATGTGGTCCATCATTCTATTCTATCCCCTCTCACTCTCTTCTGTAGTACAGCTCAAGTCATTATCATTCGGGTTTATTATGGTATAGTGCTATTCATATATCTAAATCTATATCTAAATTTTAACTCATTCCTAAATTAATTTTAGTTGTTTCAAGCATTCTCTTAAGACTTTTTCTATATATAATATCTGGGATCTTGTGTTTTCACAAAGTGCACAATATGAGTGACTATCAAACATCTAGATAACTCTGTAGAATATTGGTCCAGCTGCTCAATAAACCCATATGTAAATTCAAGGAATACAGGTCAGTCAGAACAATTTTGTAAAATGGTGTAGCTTGAGCCCCCATACTAGATTTGAATCTTATTACCATGTTTAGTGGTGAAGACAACATTGCTCTACTATAAGGACAGACACATAGAAGAATGTAACAGATTTATCAAAAATAAATTCTTAGATTTATGGTCAATAGATTTTGAAAAGGATGCCATGACTTTATGAAATAAAAATAGAATCTTAAATGGGTGTATTGGCACTATTGCCTTTCTAGATCTTAGACTACTTCCTCAAAACTTAAACAAAAATTTAAAATAAAATATGATTATCAAACTAAATGTGAGATGTAAAAACCTATAAAACATAAATGTAAAAATTAATGACAATGGATCAGTAAAGGTTTCTAAAAATTTGAAATGGAAAGCATTAGTGGCTAAAGAAAAGCAAGAATTAACTGGTTAAGATCAACTGATAAGTTTTCATAATTCTATGAAAGAAGTGAAAACATATCCAACAGATAGAGGGCACATATTTGTTAAAGCGACAATGATACTGAGTGTTAAGTACTTTTATATCTTCTAATTTTATATAATTTTTTCCCAAACAGGATATTTCTTTAAAGAATATATGTAAATTAATAGTGAATAGGAGGAGCACATGAAATAAGCTCCTCTTTAGTATCTAAGAAAAAATAAAATGAAAACTCACTAGTATGACCATAATATAAAAAGATGACACAAAATATAGTAATGCATTTGTGGAGAAATTTATATACTCCACATATTGGATTGATTTGTATAATTCTGCAATCATTTTAGCAAGCAAGTTGTCAAGTCTTCAAATGGTCAAAGAGAATTGTATAAGATCCAGCCATTACACTTTTATGTCTGTATTAAAGAGAATTTAAAAAAAAACTTGTTTGGACAGAGAATGTAGTTTATTGACAGTGCACTTGAGTAGTCTGTGTGAGACACTGGAAATAATCCCCAAAAACGAATTTTGAAGAGACACACTACAGAGGATGTATGCTGGACAAATACTTGTAAGTGAATTTTATATCTATTTTAATGTATGTTCTAAAATTTACAGCATTTCTATTGGAAGAATCGCAAGTTTGTGAAAATTAGGCTTGGCAAAACTATGATTGTACAATTCACTTCCAAAGCACTAAAATGTATACTATAGATGGAGATCATATATGGCATGTGAATTACATGTCAGCCAAAAAAAAAAACTATTGTTAAAAATACTTCACAAAAATTGCAGAATATCTGAAAAGATGTTTTCGGTGTTGGCTAAAAACTATTTGTAAACTACAACTTTTTAAACAAATATTTGATTTCTGTTTATTTTGAGTTTTTTGGTCTGTTTATTTTGATTTTATGCAGAGATAACTCAATCAAAAAGTGTATGTGATAACTAGAATACCTGGGAATTGTGCATCACTTATAAGTAATTGATAACATTTTCTGGAAGAAACTTTTAGCAAATGACAGAAGACCCAAATCTGTGCATCTGCATTTTATGAAAGCCATATGTTACTTGCTGAATCCAATTGCTTTTCTCTACTTTGCTAGGAAAAAATTATTCTCAAGGTAAGAGCCATTAGCAGTAAAAAAGATACAAAATACATAATCATCATGATTTATTTGTGAAAATAACAAATTAAATAAAACAATTCCACTTAAACAACTCCAATATTAGTACCCATGAAGATGTTCCTGAATGTCAATATCCATTGAATTTTTGGAATTTTAATTCCTACAAATTAGGACAAACATAGCCTTAGCATAAACCTTGGACTAATTTTCTTAATTGTTTTGAAATTACAAAAGAATTGATACCATTAAGAAAATGATTCTTTCCTATGGAAATCACGTAAAAATATTTATCACTTATTATAACTCAAATACCAAATAAAAATAATTTACGTAATCATTACAAATATCATTTTATTATTATTGTAAAATAGAATAAAAACCAGTCTCGATATATTATCATTATTCTTAATTCCTAATCATTACCTAAATATCTTAAACAATTTAAATAGTCATGTATTTAACATAGATGTAAATATTCTATACTTTTACTTAACATTTTCCAGGGGCATGTATACATGTTTCTAAGAAATGTTCACTGCAGTTAAAAGATGCTTTTGTGAAATTAATGTAATATATTGTGTTGCTGTTGTTGTTTTGTTGTTTATAAGGCCTCGGCATTGTCCCTAAGCCTTTTTATGCTCAGTTCCAGCACTCTACAACTTGAGGCACAGAGCTAATTCTTGTTTTTAGTGGTTAATTGGAAATTAGAATCTAACAAGTACTTTCCTGTCTGGGCTAGTTTCAAAAACAATTCTAAGATCTCATTACCCAGAACAGCTCCATTTATAGGCCTGAGTCACTGGCACTTGGTTTGATGTATTTTTTTAATTTTAATTATATTTTAGGATTTCTGTTTCAGTATAATGTACATTTTTCTATACATAAATTTAGATATATAATTATATATATACATATGATGACAAATAATCTATAAAAATGTATGTCTTTCTATACACACATATGTGCATATATATATATATATATATATATATATATATATTTCTGAAGACAGACACCTTCTAAAACTTTGATGCTACTAATTTTTGACCTTTTTCACTTCTAAGATATACTGTCTATTTTTCCAAAACTTTCCTAGAATAAAATAACTAACCTTCAATAGAAAGTAAAGTTTATTATTTTCAAGGGAATTTTAGATATACACATGATATTGTAGTGATATTTGCAGTATATTACTTGAAATGATCCCGTTAAAACTCTTAAATATTTGTGTGTAGTGCTGGGAGAGAGGAAGTTAATTCATACTGGTTAGGAATATGTTCATAGGGAATTGTTCAGAAATTGTTCAAAGGGAAATATAGAAAGACAGATTTTTAGAAATCAAAGGAGATCAGGTATGAAAGAAGGATATAAAACTTATCTCAGAGACATTAAGAACTAGCTGAAGAATTTTAGAATGCCAAAGGCGATGAGGAATAAGCCTAGTTGATAACTAGTTCTTCAATAACTGAAAATGGTTCCCTAGAACTGTTTTTGGTATAACTTAGTTATTGTTATCATTTATTCCTTCCATCTGGAGTTATTCCTTCTCTTCTGTCAAAACTATTAATTATGTTGTGCCTTTTTGGTGCCATGCTTGACAAAAACATTTCCAAAATCTCACTTAGACTACCCTTCTCATTGTGATTAGCATTGAACACTCAAAAGTTTGGAATCTTTGAATTTCCAGGATTATTTTTCAACTGATATCTAAACACATTCCTGTCATTACTTGCCTTGACCTATTAACAAAACTTTTTTTGCTCAACAAAGTTTTTTTTTTTTTAAATATAGATAAAGTACATGAATTAAGGACTATTGTCAGGTATCAGTATGGAAGGAGCAATTATATATTCTATGGATGGGTTATTTTGCATTTAGTAACAAAATGACTTATTTTGCCAGTCCTGGAGCTTCAACTCAGGGCCAGGGAACTGTTCTTGAGAGTTTTTTTTTTTCTCAAAGATAGCACTCTACCACTTGAGCCACAGTACCACTTCCAGTGTTTCTTTTTCTGTGTATGTGGTACTAAGCAATGGATCCCAGGGTTTCATGCACGCTAGGCAATAACTGTACCACAAAGCCACATTTCCACAGCCCTAAATGACTTTCTTAAGATGGCATTACTTTTTCATTCCGTTACTTTGTATTATAATTTTGGCCAGGTGGTAGAAAAGAAGTGCAAAACAATACTAAGTTTAGTAAGCTGACATTCCTATCACATCACTAAAGAAGTACAGTGTTAAGACCTGCAGGACTCATAGGGCTGTTACATATGACATTATTATGTAAAACACCATTAACAGTCATCTATAACATCCATAACATTCTGCTTCCACTTTCAAGGTCAAGAGCTAAATATCTAAGACTTTTTATTGATTGGGTGTGTTTCCTAGGAAGGAAGAAAGAGGATGTGGAAGGTGATGGTGGAAAAATACGTATATTGGCTTCCTGTCCACATTTTTTGCATTTTTAAAAAGTGCTACTGATGAAATCCCACATACATATAATTGACTATGCTATCTGCAGAAGATGCAGATAAATGAAGGCATTTATTCTGGTGGAGAGTCACATATGTTAACAAAATCCATTTCTGGAAAAAACACTAGGTAAGAAAGTATAACGTATTGTATATAAAATGGTTTCTTCTCCTAGCAGAACAAAATGTACTATTGAAATGACTAATCGAGGTTTCTTTGAGATTTTCTGCTGTCTCAGTATCAAAATATTCTCTAACTCCTGTAACATCCAAGCATAAAATCATGATTTGAGGATCTCAGTAATTTTAGAAACAAAGGTACATAATACTTACTTCCTGCAGAGACATGTGATGGCAAGTATGATTGATTGTATTATAGTTCTCTTCTTTTTCCTCTTTATCACAAGTATTGTATATCTTGGCATATTTCTCTGTCCTGCTTCCTGTAGGTGAGATTTACCTCTACTCTGCAATGTCAAGATGGGTCATGTGACTTACTTCAGCTTACAAAAATGAACCAGAAGTGGTCAAAGGGTATTTCTAGGGGAAGATTTCTATCCCATTGTCTGTGTCTAACGGATGATTTATTTTCCCTTAGCCCTAAAAACAGCATATTTCTAAAGGGAGTCTCCTTTCAGCTTATATAGTGGAAGAATATAGCATGTGAAATAGAGGCAAAACTCAAATACAGCCACACACACACACTCACACACACACACACACACACACTCACACACACACACACACACACACATATATTATATATATATAAAACAGGCAGAACTAAGCTAATATTAGAATATGATATTAAGATGTTAGTTTCTTACCATTCTTGTATAGATTTATGATAGATGAGTATAGCACTAAACAAATAGATAACATTTACTGTTTGATGCTATTAATTTTTTTGTTTTATATATAAGCATTCTTTCCTGTTTGATGCTATTCTTTTTTATATATAAATAAGCATTCTCTATGTGATCACTTGTGTGGTTATCTTTTTCTAAACATGTGTTTAATCACTATAGACCACTGTATCTAATATCCACAATCATTATCCAGACCTAGTCATTGAGATGAGGAAGAACAAAATGTCTAGATTTCTCCTTTTTTCTTCTACTTTTTCTAGTGTGAATTCTCATCCTTTCTCCAAATTCTCCTATTCATAAAGTAAGAATGCACATAGTAGATATCAAGCAAAAGGCTTCAAAGCCAGAATTTCATTCTTTCAAAAATGGGTGAAGTAAATCAGAGTAGCTTAAGGAAGTATAAAAATATGACTTTATTCCCTGTCTGGCTTCTAACATAGGGTGGGAACATGACTCTAAATATCTAATAAACCATTTGCCTTGGCTAATTTTTTAAATAGTTTTTAAAATAAATAGTAATTTTAAAAATTTTTTAAAAATAATTTTAAAATAAATAGTAATTTGCTGTTTGAATAAGACTGCATTATTTTTTGAGTTGAGAGGCTAAATTTTATCAGAATCGAAATATAATGAAAAAAATGATTTTAAGATAAATAGCTGGTAGTTACATTTTTAACGTGAAATACACACAGAGACATCTTTTTTCTTCTTTTTCTATCCACACTGATTCAAATTCAATAAGCAGTTCATGTAATTCAAATAGCTGTGTATCAGGAATAGATTAGACTACAAAAAGTTAGAAAAAGAGAACCAGTATTGGGTGGTGCATTCTTTAAAAATAACTGTCAAATAAATATTAACTATAATTCCAAAATAATAGCAGACAAATTCTCTTGAAAAGAGAAGATTTTAAACAGAATGTATCAAAAGTGACAGTGCCTGCACTGCTTCAGGAGATGTTCTCTGGGATTTAGAGTTTTTAGTACATGAGAATGTTTTAACCAAGATTATTTGCTTTCAGGGACTAAAATTTTTAGTTATATTTCATATAAGAAATATGTTGTTCAAATTTAATGAAAGGATAACAGCTTATAGTAGAAAGAATGCTACACACTCACTGTAGTAGGCAGCAAAATACCTTCCCAAAATATCTATCGTCCTGAAATATCTAATCCCTCAAATGTAGATTTGCATTTTATACATACATATATATATATATATATATATATATACAACATATATATATATATATATATATATATATATATATATATACAAGTTTGTAAAATAATCACCCTTCATTACCCAAGGAACGCAAATTTGAATAATTATCAGATGGGAAAATTATATTCAAATGGGTACTTAAAAGTCCCAGCTGTAGTTGGAAAGGGACATGATTCGGTAAGAACCCTCAGAAAGATGTAAAGATGCTATATTAGAAGATAAAGGAAAAGACAACAACCCAGATTCTGAAGTTTCTGGAAAGCGGAAGTAAGTGCATTTTTGCACTAGAATCATCTGAAAAGTATTTCAGCTCTCTCAGTGACTCGATTTTAATCTAGTGAGACGTCTTTTAGATTTCTGTCCTTTAGAACTGCAAAATGATAAATACGGATTATACAAGCCACTTAACTTGTAGAAATTTATTACAACAGATTTGACTGAGTAAACTAAGTCAACTACAGCCTTTTCCCTATGCAACTACAGGGACACCACATGTCCTAGTTTCTGAGAATAAGAAAAAGTTGCCACTGGCTTTGTACACATGTGTGGTGTACATACTACTAAGGGCCTTGCATTAATGAAGTCTTGAAATTATAAATAATATCTAAATAAAAAGCTCCCTATCTTTATTTTCACATTTGGGGATCATTAAGTACTAAAGTTATGGAGAAGACCGGGGTAAGAATATAGAAATGAAATCTGTCTCCTAATATTATAAAGATAATTTATGTCATTTTGAATTATACTCTTTAAAGTAATAAAAAATAAGGTAAAACAGAAACTCAATTTTTTATCCTTCCTAACTTTGCAACAGAAAATAGAAAATCCAGTAAAGATACAACAATCCCAGGATGGTATAGGATGTTATAGGATCACTAGATGTTGAAAAAGAAGATAACAAAAATGCGTCCCTTGGAACAATGGGAAACAAACTCCACACGGAAAGATTGTGATATAGCTAGAAAATAGTTTCCACTATTCTCTCTTTGATATTTTAGGTTTGTTTACCCAGCAACTTTCCTCTCTTAAGTAATGACTATTTATTAATACTCAAGGGTTTGCAGCATATATCCCAGCAACAAATAATGCTTCTAAATGTAAAAAAAGAATGATACTAAGAGTAACCAATGGTATTGTGTTGCTATAGCTGATAAATAAGAATGATTTTTGTGAATAGTCAAACCATTTTGATTTTTTTCATACCTTTCCTCTTCTCCAACATGAGAAATCCTAGTCAAGATATGCAAAACATTAATAAAGGATTTTATATTTTTATTTTTCACACTAAAGCAAATACACTTTTCCTCTTTGCAAGCCTGATTTTGAAAGAGTCAGACCCTCACAATTATTTTTATAGACAAAAGTTTACCGCTTTGGCTTAGGTGTTTTCCTGCCTTTGGCCGTTGCTCTCCATTATTTTGGCGACTACACAGAAAAACAAGATAAATCCATTATGCTTATGTTGAATTGTTCAAAGTCAAAGTACCTCCAAACAAAGTTTTCTCTTCCCTTCTACACTGCTAGTTGAAGTTTAAATGATAATAAAAATGTCATACTTTAATGTACATTCTCATTGAAACCAGTGAAAACAGGAATGTCTGTGATTGCTTTTATAAAATGCTTTCAAGTATTTTCCTTGGCTATTTTCATAATTGCCTTTGTTCCATCCTCTAATCAGGAACACAGGGTTACACAAAAAGATCTTTCTAAGGAATAGGATGTTAGTCAAAAAAATAGATGTGTAATTAAAGATTTTCATCACTTAAGAGATTGAAAAGCTCAGAAGACATTTTGCTATTACTGGAATGGTTCTTAAACTAAGTGAAATGCATGTAAATGTGACAGTTGTTCCAAACAATGATTATGGCTTATACTTTTCTCCTTCAATGAGATGAGTAACTCATGAAACCTCTGACAACGTTGGAGGGCATATCGATTTTAGGGTAGAAGAGTTAATGTTAGAAAGCCAAGGGAGATTCCTTAAACAGCACTGGCTATCACTTATCAGTTAATTATACTTATGACATATAAGTATACAAACATGTAAATATGAATTGAGTGAGAAATGTGTGATTTACACAATTGATTCAATGACAACTAAAACTAGAAAACACTTCCCTACATTTATGTAAACTATTATATCTAGTGAAGATTTAAAGTTTTAGAATACATTTTAACATTTACATCAAAATATTTGTTTATTTCTAATTTTTGTAGATCCTGTGGTTTGAAATCTGGGCCTGGACGCTTTCTCTCAGCTGTTCAGCTCAACGCTAGTGCTCTACCACTTGAGCCACTGCCAGTTTTCTGGTGGCTCATTGGAGATAAGTGTCTCATGGACTTTCCTGCCTATGCTGGTTTTGAACCATGATTCTGAGCTGTGCGACTCCTTAGTAGCTAGGATTACAAATATGAACCACTGGCACTTAGCTACATAATTATTTTTTACACATTTATGAAGTATGGAGTGGTAATCCCATTCATTTATAACTTGTGTAATGATCAAACTATATCATGTCTATTAGTTTCTGTATGTAACATTTCTTTTTAGTGAGGCTGCTCAACCTTATCTTTTGGCTGTGATGAAATGTCTATTTTTAGCTATAATCAGTTTGCTTCTTATGGTATACAATTAATATATTAACTTTTAGTCATGGAAGTCTGCTAATTAAAGTTATATAAAACATGAATTGTAATGAGAAAGAAATTCATGAATCTATTACTTGTTTTAGGAAAACAATTATGCCTCTTGTTTTCAATTATATTTCTGTGGGAATGTGTAGTATTTATTGATTTAACTGTTAAAATTGATAACAGTTACATTATATCAAGTTGATTCTAACTTGTATTTGAAAATTGCACACTTAAAACAAATATACTTCCACTTTCTTCTACCACATAATTAAAATAACAGTAAAGAAAAGATAGGTGTTACTGGGTCATGAGTAGAATCCTAGAAACTCAGGAGGTAAGACCTGAACATTTTGGTTCAAGGTCAGTCCAAACAGAAAAAAAATGTGAAAATTTATCTTCAATTATCCAGCAAGAAGTAGAAGGTATGGATGTGGCTCAATGAATGTGTCATCACCCATGAGCAAAAAATACAATGGAGACCATTAAACATTGAGTTCAAGCCTTAAAAATGGCATATGCGCAGAAGACAACAATAAAAAGTACTATGAGCATCAATAATGAAGAAAAATAGTAGAAAAGTTACTGAGATATGTTGTGTTAACATCTGGAGGACAGAAATCATTTGACAGAATTTTAATTCATGAGAGGGAAAAATCAAAGTCTCATTTGTACACTCTCATTGTACTCATTTGTGTTGAAACCTTGTTATTGGGAAACAAGTGAAAGAGTAGATTGGATTACCTGTCATAGTAGACATTGCCTGTGAATATGCACCATTCCATTCTGCAAAAATCTAAACTCGTGCTTTGTAATTTAAATACAACCTCATGTTAGAGATTGTTTGGTTCACATAGACAAGGGTCTTTATTTTGAGGTTTCAGACCAGAGCTTTTGCTTATAACCACTCCTGCTTTACCCGCTTCCCTTGCCTTACTTAGCTGACACCAAGCCAAGTCTTTGAACTAAACCCCACTGCCTTAATCACTCCCTTTCTCCAGCTACAACTCATTTCACATGCTATTTATGTCTTAGCATTACTTGTTTTCATTATAATCTCCACCAGAAATCTCATATATTCATGTAAATCCACTGTAAATAACCTAGTTAGAAAAGGGAGTAAGTGCTCCCACAAATCTGTGCTATACTATGTCTTTTTTCTCCATGGCTTTTGAGTTTGACAAATGATTGATTTGGTTTGATGTAATTCCATTTATCCAGACTTACTTTGATTTGTTGTGCTTCGTGATCTTTGGAAGTTTTGACCTATGCCAAGGGGCCCTCATGTTTCCCCTAACCCTTCCGGTAACATTTTCAAAGTATCTGACTTACATTGTGGTCTTTAATCCATTTGGAATCGATTCTGGTGCAGGGAGGTATATAAGGATCTAACTTCAGTTTTCTGTGTACAGACAACTCTACCAGCACAATTTTTTTTAAAGAGGCTGTATTTCTTCCATCCTGTTTCTGGCTCTCTATCAAAGATTATGTACCTATAGGAATGGATTCATTTCTGGGTATTCGATTCTGTTGTATTGATGGAATTCTGTGCTTCTATTGGAAAGAATGTTACTACCGCATTCATGAGGAAATAGAAAGACTGGGAAAAATGATGTTTAGTGAGATAAGCTAGATCTAATTAAATATATGCTGCATTGTTTTCCTCATTTGTAATAACTAGAATATGTCCATAAATATACAAGTTAATCCAGTAGTTAGTAAATGACAAATACATATAGTTGGACATGATTAACTAACAGCACTTTAAGCATTCACATGGTGAAAACAAGTGAAGCTATTCTGAGGAGAGGATCACAATGACTCAATATCTATGTGCATATGACCATATTGTAATGAACTCTAAAAATCAATCATGCATGTGAAATACATATATCTGTATATAATTTTAATAGGTGCCATAAAAATAGCCGACTTTCCTGTAATCTCGAAGCAAAATTCTAAGTTTAGAAGATAAATTGAGGAAAGTTTTTAAAACAAAAACTAAAATACATAGAAGAAAAAGCAGAAGAGAAAAGAAAAAAATAAGATGAAAAGTAGAGTAGTTATCTATTGAAAAATTCATAAACAATTTCCAGAACTATACAAGAGAGCTTGGGTAGAGCTCAGTTGTAGAACTAGACTAATATATACAAAGCCATGGGTTCAATCTCCAAGAAGGCATAATAAGTTAATAAATAGTAATAATAAAATAATTACAAATGCTTTCATGTTAGAGAGGCCTGAATCCTAAAACAGTATACAAATTACTCTCAATTCTTGTATATAATGACATGAAACTACAAGAATAAAGAGGTAATAGTTTTCCTTTTCTATCCTTTCCTTTAGTTTTCTGTTTTCTTCTTCTCTTTTTTCCTTTGGCACTACTGATGCTTGAAGCTGCTAAGGCTCTGACCGCTTTAGATTATTTTTCAGATAAGGTCTTACCTTTTGGCTAAGCCTTCCCTGAGCAATAATCTGTTACCTATGGCTTCCACAAATGTGAGGTATCAGGGAAATTACACTATATCTAGCTGTCTTTGCTTTTGTAGTTTCTCGCAATTTTTTTGGTCAGAGCTGTCCCTGGATGTCAGTGTTCTACAGTTCTGCCTTCTAATTCGCAAGGTACGTTTCATTCCATGTTTGGACTCAGACTATTTTACAATGTATACACTCAATATTGACTTCTATTTTCTAGATATTAAATTCTATTGAGGTTAGTATGGATTTTTATGATGTTATAATAAAAACACAGAGAAATCCAATGGTTATTTTCCCAGTTTCTTCAAATATTTATAACTATGACATGAAAAGTAGGACATTAATATTTCACAAGCATCTTATGCAGACAGTTGTTTTAATAATTTTGTGCACATATTAAGTCCAATAAAATTTTATCAACTCTATATCAACTCTATATTAATATATATTTATAGATACGTTTCTTTACCAAAAATGAGTCTGTCTCATGCTTCCCTTTTATAATTAAACCCACTACTTCTCTTTGTCTCATACAAAAACTGTTTCATTCTGGCAACCAACACATTTTTTTTTCTCCAGCTTCTAGATCATGCAATAAATAAGCTTTTAGGATTGCCTTCAAATCTTTGGTAGATTATTGCCAGTTGTTGTATGCCTTAATATTGTATTCCCACGAGTTGCCTTTATTTCTGTCATTATAGAATGTAGCACAATTCATTTCCCACTCACCTGAGGAAAGCCTGAACTGATTTCCATTTTTATGACTAGAGGAAATAATGCTGCTATAAACATCTGTGTTTTGGCTTTTGGGTGAATGTTACATTTCATTTCCATGAGCCAAAGCCGGAAGAGCTCCATTCCTGTGCTATACTGTGGGTGGTTGCATATTTCATATTATAAGAAACTGTCAAAATGTTTTCAGAAGTGGCTTTCCCATTTGACATTCCTGCCAGCATCCAGTTTCTCTGTTTCTTTATAGCACTTATTATGGACATTATTGTATTATGTGAAGTAATTCTCATACATGTTTTATGATGTATTTTTAGTTTTAATGTGCACTCATTTGATGACTGATGATGCTTTTCTTGTGCTTATTTTTCACAAGATGTACTTTGCTAGGTTCCAATTGATTTTTTTTTTTTGTCCAGTCCGGGGGCCTGAACTCTGTGCCTGGGCGCTGTCCCTCAGCTTTTCAGCTCAAGGCTAGCACTCTACCACTTGAGCCACAGGGCCACTTCCGGCTATTTTTTGTTTTTGCTTATGTGTTGCTGAGGAATCCAACCCAGGAACTCAGGCATGCAAGGCAAGCACTCTACCACTGAGCCACCTTCCCAGTCCTCCAATTGATTTTTTTAACATTAGGTTTTGAGAGTTCTATGTAGAGTCTAGATTTGAGGCATTCTTCAGGTACAGAATTTACAACTATTTTATCCTTGACTATGGATACCCTTCATCATCATCATCATCATCATCGTCATCATCACTATTAGTATTACTACTATTAATTTTGTACGTGTATGTATGGTCCTGGGGACTGAACTCAGGGCCCCTGAGATTTGTTGCATTTCGTTAACAATTTACCATTTGAGTCATGCCTCACTTCTGGCTTTTTTGCTGATTAAGCAGAGATAAGATTCTCAAGAACTTTATTTTTTTTGGCTGCCTTCAAACAGAAATACTCAAATCACAACCTACCAATTTGCTAGGTTGTGATATATGAGCACCCTGCTCCCAACTTCTATTCACTACTTGTATGACCTTTCATAGACTAAATTATTTTACAATTTTATTGATTACTACTATAGAAAGTTTTCCTTTCGTATAATTTTAATGCCATATTTAAGTATGCTTCATCTCTAAAATTATCAAAACATCTTCCTTTGCTTTATATTTACATCACTCTTTTTGTTTTATATGCCACCTTCAAAACTTGCTTTAAGATAATATTTGAATAAATTGTTATATTTAAGTCAACGTTCACTTTTTAATTCTCCCCAATACTGTATAATCTATCACCACTTATTAAAGAGAGTGTCATTCCACAAGTGTTTTACATTCTTATTAAATATTCCTTGATAATATGTATGTTCCTCTAATCTGGTGCCCTACACTCCCATTGAGCTGTATAATCTTTCCTATACAAATATAACAATTTTACACTAACAGCTTTAATATTGGAGAGAGAAATATATTCCAGTTTATTTTCCTTTGTCAATGAGTCAAAGAGTGTTGGTCAGGTGTTTTAAGAAATTGTCAAAAACTTATAAATAAAATTATGAAGCTATGCGCTGATGGTTCATACTTATAATCCTAGCTGCATAGGAGGCTGAGATCTGAGGATTGTGGTTCAAAGCCAGTTGGAATGGGAATGTCTGTGAGACTTTTATCTCCAATTAACCACCAGAAATCCATTAATGGCAAAGTTGCTCAATGGATAGAGCACTCATTTGGAGCTGAAGAGCTGAGGGACAGTACCCAGGCCCACATTTCAAGCCCCAAGAATGACCAAAAAAGGGACGAGGAAGTGGGAGAAAATATGTATCCTCCAATCCATAAAAATTATATGTCTCCATTTATTCAGTTTTTTGCCTTTATATTCAGCATGGTATGATTTTCAATGATGGTAGGTGAAATACATTTTGACGATGTGTGGAGATAGCACAAAGTCATTCACAGAAAACCATTGAAAAATAAGGGGCAATGGGAATGGAAAAAGACAGAAACAGGTTAATCAGGCCCTTGATCAATATATGAGTGTGCAAAATATTTCAATAAGATTTCTTCATGCAATTAATATACACCAATTAATAAATATCTTCCAAAGGCATTGGTATTCAAGTATGACATACAGATTGCGTGGTGAATGAAACAAAGATAAGTGAGAAAATACATACTTATTGTAATTGTGCAAACAAACTAAGAAATTTGGTCAACATACTGAGGGCTCATGGCTCATTAGAATTAGAAGGCCATTGGTATCTAAGATAATACTAAAATGTTAGACTTGAGCCTATCTTTAAGACTGCTTAATGCTAAAGTAAAGTCAATAAAGGACATGTTTGGCAAATAAAGTAAAATTATAATTTAGAGACAAATGAAAATAATAATATACATATATGTCTATATACATGTATGTATACATCTGTATATTCATATATAGGTATACATATATATAGGTATTTGTATATATACACCTAAGAAGTATGAATATATGCATATGTACACATAGTGTTTATACATATACATATTAATGCCAATGAAAACCTTTAACCATCCTGAATAAGTTATCAAGAAGTCCAAATATATATCTCTGTAATATACCAACAATCAAAGAACATATGGAAAGATCATAACATACCTAGACATTGCATACATATAGAGATTAGTGGAAATAGAAACAACAATATGATAGTACTGCACAACCACTATGTAGAAATTGGAATCCTTACACATTGGTGTTTAGAACTTAAAATTATATAGTCAGTTTGTTAAACATACTGGAAATCTTTAAGATATTACACATATACTTGCTCTTATTTTCCAGCATTTTGAATCATAATTTGATATCCAAAATAGATTTCAACACATGCCCAATGAGACACATGTACAAGAATATACATAGCAAAACCGTTTACAATAATTTATAATAAAATATTGAACTGATCATTGAGGACATTATACAATTATACACATGCATACAAAACAATATGCTCTACCCGCGAGAAAAATTTACTTGAACTTACTTGGGAAACACTAATATTATATGGGAGAAATGGATGAAATATACTGCATTTTCTAATTAAATGAGCTTTTTAAAATTGGCACATCTGTAGTGGTAGACTCTGAAGTAATGGTTGGTCAATGGAGGGTAGGTTGAAATGATGACAGGAAGAGACTACTAATAAATATTGGAGTATTTTGAGAGGGTAATGACGATAAAATGTTCTAGAACTGAAGGTGATGTTCATAGTACAACTCTAACTTTCTAAGAATCATTGTACTTTATCGAAGTATTACAGATTGCATTTGCATTAACTTTACAAAAATTTTAGAATAGTAGTGGGTGAATCTGAGTGGTAATTTAGGATTAAAAATCACAGAATTCTGTAATGAGTTTAGTATGTTGATGAATGAGACTATCAATAAAATATGATCTGTGACATATCCTCTAAATGACTATATATGATATTGCGAGTCAGTGAATATTCTACAAAATTATGTAAATTGAGGGATGAGATAGGATTGAGAAGGATGAGGGAAAATGATCATCAAGATGCACTGTACTGGGCTGGGAATGTGGCTTAGTGGTAGAATTAGTGGTAGTGTGAAGCCCTGGTTTGATTCCTCAGTACTACACAAACAAAAAAGCTGGAATTGGCACTGTGACACAAGTTGTAGAGTGCTAGTATGAGGAAAAGAAGCTCAAGGACATTGCCCATTGTCAAGACCCTAAGTTCAAGACCCAGGACTGTCCAAAAAAAAAGGAGGAAGCATTGTATTAAGACAGGCACTAGTGGCTCATGCCTGTAAGCCAAGATACTCAGGAGGCTGAGGATTGAGGTTTGAAGCCAGCCAGGAAATTCTGTGAAATTCTTATCTCCAATCAAAACTCAGAACAATCTGAAAGTGCTGCCTTTCATACAGTGATAGAGTTCTAGTGTTCATCCATAAGAGCTCAGGGGCAGCACCCAGGCCTACAGTTCAAACCTCAGGAGAGAAAAAAGGAAAACAAAATAACTCACTAAACACTATTTATAAACTGCATGGTCAAAGAGCAACCCCCAATCATGTACTTAAAGTTAATTAAAAATATTATTAGAATAAAATACAAGTCATTTTAGGGACCAAATATGGATAGAATTCAAAAGTTGTTTACAGGGGCAAAGTAAATTCTATATCACGCAGTTTGAGTTGAAATTTGTTCTTCAGTCTTATTAAATCATTCTTAAAATTGAAAATACTGCCAATTATAGGTCAATTTCACTGAGGAACAGATTGAATTCTGCTATCTTTTCATAGCAAATCATAGTGGTGAATTTTTTGGCTCTTGCTGATATATATCTGAAATTTTAAAGTAGATTTGCAATCATATAATATTAATTTAATCTATCATTTCATTAGGGTGATGTTGGTCAGGTTTTTTTTCCAGTAAATCTTATCCCTTATGATAAATGAGAGCATGCTATGACAGTCTCCTATTAATATGACAAAATAGTTTATAAAATCAACTTAAAAGGAGGAAAAATTGATCTTGGCTTCTGATTTTATACATTTCATTTTATGTTTTTTATCCTCATTGCTTTGGGTTGGTAGTGGAACAGTACCCCATGTCAGGAACATGCGATGGAGTATGTGTATTCATGGAAGCCAGGAAGTAAAGAAGAGGAGTAATAGGAGTGGGAGAGGGAGAAAAAGGAGGAGGGGGAGAGAGAGAGGGAGAAGGAAAAGGAGAAGGAGATAGAGAAGAAACAGAAGAAAAAGGGGGAAAGGTCTTTGATCTTATTGTCCTCTTTGATCACAAGTTCTCAGTGACCAAATCTCTACATTTGTGCCCACTTGAAAATGTTCACCACCTCTTTATGGTAACATAGTGAAAACTAATTATTAATCCCTATCCTTTATGAATTCAGATTCTATTTCTAGAATGGGGGGGGTAGATATTTCTGTACAATTGTGAAAACTACTGCTCCTAAATAGTTATTGAATTAATCAGAGGAGCTATTTGACATGGAGTTGGTTTGGTTATACAATCGTTGGAGAGATGAATGAAATATTTAGAATGCAAATACATTTTATTTAACAGATAAGGAAGCTTCAAGATATTTCATTTTTGATTTTCAAAAATTACTATTTCATTCAACTCATAATGAGTTGAATTTTTCATTATTTTATGGCATTTTTATTCAAGTTTTTTGTCATCTTTAATGAGGTTCATTCTTTCAAGTTGAAAGAAAAATGAATATTATAACTTATACGGAGAGTAGTTATAATATGGATTTCCTGCAATTCAACAATAAGTTATATTCAAATCTCTAGGAATAATTGGATATGTCATATATCTTGCTTTAGCTATCTCATATTGAGATTGATTCAATTTCTTAAAATCAGTGTTGACATAAAATACATAAAATTCAGTGTTTCTCTGAAATGACTTGGTACTTGAACCTCAGAAATACATGACCAGTAACTAAGATTTCTGCATACTCAAAAAATGTATGAATCTACATTTTTATGTCAAAAAAGATTAGGGTAAAAGCAATAGAAAATCATGTAGCCACAGTAGAAAAAATTTAAAGCTAATAACAAATTGTTTCTTTCAGCCTGACAGAGCCTATTGACTTTAGCTTACATGACACATTTGATTAATGATCCTTTTGTAGCTTTTGAATAATAGAGTATTTCAATTTGTCCAAAGATTCTGTCATTTAAACCTTTGAGTGTACATTTTTTAATAAAAATGAAAATATTTTTCCACAGTGCAGGTTCAGATTTAGTAACTAAATATCTAAATGTTAATTTGTTAAATTGACCTCTGGATTTCAAATATTTTTTTTTTTGGGTCCAGTCATGGGGCCAGAACTCTGGGCCTGGGCGCTGTCCCTCAGCTCTTCAGCTCAAGGCTAGCGCTCTACCACTTGAGCCACAGCGCCACTTCCGGCATTTTTCTTTTTGCTTATGTGGTACTGGGAATCGAACCCAGGGCCTCAGGCATGCAAGGCAAGGGCTCTACCACTGAGCCACCTTCCCAGCCCTCAAATAATTTTTTATTCTCAGATATATTATGTGCTGAATATGTGTATCTCAATCTTCTAATCATCCGTACACTGGAAGCTGGGATTCAAAGCCAGCCTTGGGAAGAAATTTTGTGAGACACATCTCAATCACACACACACACACACACACACATAAATACACACACACACACACACACACACACACACACACACACACACACACAGAGAAAGCCAGAAGTGGAGTTGTGGATCAAATGTTAGGGCACTATCCTTGAGTGAATAAAAGTAAGGGATAGGCATTGAGTTCAAATAAAAAGAACAACACACATACACACAAACTCACACACACACACACACACACACACACACACACACACACACAGAGACACATACAATATTATGTCTAAATTCTTTTTTTAAGTAAACTGTTATTTTTTTATTGTGAAAATACTGTACAGAGGGGTTACAATTACATGGGCAAGATAATGAGTACATTTCTTGTCAAGCATTGTTGCCTCCTCCTTTGTTTCCCTTTTCCATCCCTTCCCATCCTCCCCCCAATCCCCACCCAATACTCCCCGCTCCTCCATCCCGCACCAAAGTTGTGAAGTTCATTTTCGACCTAATGACTTGTACATCTCATTGTTGCAGTGAGTCCACCTGTATCCCTAGTTAAACGATTAATTCTTATTTTTGTTTGAAGAAATAAAAAATATCATGAAAAGTGATATTTGTTACATATACTTCAACTTTTGTGAAGTGCTTTTTAGTACAATATGTTTTAAGGTATAGCATAGGTCATTAAAATTAATGTCAATCTACTTAATAGTTATAATTCCTCATAACACCTTGGAGTGCAACATTTGGTATTGTTTCTATAGTCTTAAGAAATATTCTAAATAAAAGAAAGAAAGGAAGGGAGAATAGGAGAAAAAAATGAAGAAACAAAGAAACCAAGAAAGACAAAAAGAAAAGGAAAGAAAGAAGAGAGAAAGATAGAGGTGGGGATGGAGGGAAGGAGGGCAGAAGCAAAGAAGAAAAGATAGGAAGGAAGGAGCACACAAATTCCCAGCTCCTCTGGGACACAGCAAAGGCAGTACTCAGAGGCAAGTTTATAGCTCTGAGTTCCTACATCAACAAATTAGAGAGATCTGAAACCAACAATTTAATGAGACACCTGAACCTCCTTGAAGAAGAACAGCAAGATAAACCCCAATCCAGTAGACAGAAAGACATAATTAAAATTAAATCAGAATTAAATGAATTAGAATCCAAAAAAAACTATAGAAAGAATCAACAAAACAAAGAGTTAGTTTTTCGAAAAAATTAACAAAATTGACAAACCCTGAGCAAATCTTATCAGAAAAAGAAGAGAACACACCCAAATAAACAAACTCAGAGATGGGAATGGAAACATCACCACAGAAACAACCAAGATTCAGAACATTATAAGGGAATACTTCTCAAAACTTTATGCTAATAAGTTTGAGAACTTGGCAGAAATGGACCTTTTCCTAGTAAATATTGACATGCCGAAACTAAACCAAGATGAATTTAACCATCTTAACAGGCCCATATCAAGCATTGAAATAGAAACAGCAATAAGAGACTTCCCATCTAAGAACAGTCCAGGACCAGACGGTTTTACAGCAGAATTCTACAAGGCCTTCAAAGCAGAGCTCACACCAATACGCCTCAAACTCGACAATGAAATTGAAAGAGAAAGTTCACTACTAAATTCATTCTATGAAGCCATCATAACCCTCATCTCAAAACCAGGCGGGGACTCATCAAAGAAAGAGAACTATAGACACATTTCTTTCATGAACATTGATGCAAAACTTCTCAACAAAATTTTGGCCAATCGACTTCAACAATTCATCCAAAAAATCATACACCAAAATCAAACAGGATTCATTTCAGGGACGAAAAGCTGGTTCGATATATGCAAATAAACTAATATTATTCATCACATCAATAGGAGCAAGGATAAGAACGACATGGTTATCTCAATAGATGTAGAAAAAACATTCAACAAGATCCAACACCCCTTTATGATGAAGGTTTTGGAAAAATTAGGAATCCATGGAACATTCCTCAATACAATAAAGGGTGTATATGACAAACCTACAGCCAGCATTATACTTAATGGTGAAAAACTAAAACCATTTCCTCTTAACTCAGGAACAAGACAAGGATGTCCAGTCTCTCCACTTCTCTTCAATCTAGTATTAGAATGTATAGATACAGCAACAAGACAAGATGTAAACATAAATGGGATCCAAATAGGGAAAGAAATAAATCTCTCCCTCTTTGCAGATGACATGATCTTGTATTTAAAGAATCCAATAGACTCTACTCCCAAATTACTCAAGCTGATTCAAAACTTTGGCAAAGTTGGAGGGTATAAAACTAACCGCCCAAAATCTCTGTATGCCAAGAATGAGAAAAGTGTGGCTGAAATTAGGAAAGCAAATCCATTTGTAATAGCTCCACAAAAAAAAAATCTAGGAATTAACTTAACCAAAGAAGTGTAGGACCTCTATGATGAAAACTTTAAAAACTTGAAAAAGGAATTCAAACAAGAAGTTAGAAAATGGCAAAACCTCCATGCTCCTGGATTGGAAAGACTAACATCGTGAAAAAGGCAATACTTCCCAAAGATATCTACAAATTCAATGCAATACCTATCAAAATTCCAATCTCATTCTTCAAGGAAATAGAAGAGGCAATCCAAAAATTCATATGCAACAAAGAAAGACCCCGAATAGCAAAAACGCTCCTCAACGGAAAGAGCACAGCTGGAGGAATATCAATACCAAATTTCAAACTCTACTATAAAGCCATAGTAATCAAAACAGCTTGGTACTGGCACAAGAAGAGACCTGAGGACCAATGGAATACAATTGAAAACCAAGAAATTAACCTACAGACTTTTAGCCATCTAATTTTCGATAAGGGAACTAAAAAAATAGAATGGAAGAAAGACACCTTCTTCAGTAATTGGTGCTGGCAAAATTGATAAACTACTTGTAGAAAACTAAAGCTATATCCTTATATATCACCCTGCACCAGAATCAACTCCAAATGGATCAAAGACCTCGGAGCCAAAGCAGAAAATCTGAAAATATTACAGGTTGGTATAGGAGAAACCCTAGGTCTCCTTGGTGCAGGCTGAAATTTTCTGAATAGAGACCCGGAAACACAACAAATCAAAGAAATGTTGGACAAATGGAATTGCATGAAGTTGTAGAGCTTCTGCATGGCAAAGGACATAGCTAGCAAGATCAATAGAAAGCCCACAGATTGGAAGAAGTTCTTCATTAGCCATACAACGGAGAAGGGTCTCATATATAAAATATCCTTGGAACTCAAAAAATTAAATCCCCCAACAACAAATCCTCAAAGAAACAACTGCCCAATAAATAAGTGGGCTAAAGACTTAAAGAGAAACTTCTCTGAAGAAGAAAGAAGGATGGCCAATACACACATGAAGAAATGCTCAACCTCCCTAGCCATAAAAGAAATTCAAACCAAAACAACATTAAGATACCAATTCACCCCAGTTAGAATGGCAAAAACCAAGAACTCTAATAACAACAGATGCTGGAGGAGATGTGGACAGAAGGGAACCTTACTTTATTGTTGGTGGGAGTGTAAACTTCTTCAACAATTTTGGAAAGTAGTATGGAGGTTCCTCAAAGACTCCACATAGAGCTCCCCAATGACCCAGCAATGCCACTTTTGGGCATTTACCCAAATGTTTGCAAGCAAGACCACACTGAAGCTACCAGCACAACTATGTTTAATTCAGCATTATTTACTATAGCTAAGATATGGAACCAACCAACCCAGATGCCCCTCAGTAGATTAATGGATCAAGAAAATGTGGTATATATACACAATGGAATTCTATGCCTCCATCAGAAAGAATGACATTGGCCCATTTGTTAGGAAATGGAAAGACTTGGAAAAAATTATATTAAGTGAAGTAAGCCAAGCCCAAAGAAACATAGGTCCCATGGTTTCCCTTATTTCTTTGTTGCTTTGTATGTCCCTCCCCCACAGTGTAACCCCTGCTTTCACTGTATTTGATGTCTATATAATTTGTAGAGTGGAAGGGGACAAACAAATCGTTTAAATAAGGATACTGTTGGACCCGTTGCAACAACGAGAAGTACAAGTTGTCATGTCCAAAATGAACTTTACAACTTTGGTGGGGTGGGGGAAGCTTGGGTGGGGAGCGGCGGGAGGCTGGGAAGGGATGGGAAAGGGAAACAAAGGAGGAAGCAACAATGCTTGATAAGAAATGTACTCATTATCTTGCCCATGTAATTGTAACCCCTCTGTAAAGTATTTTCATAATAAAATATTTTAAAAAAAGAAAAAAGAAAGGAAAGAAGGAAGGAAGGAAAGAAGGAAGGAAGGAAGGAAGGAAAAAATGAAGGAATGAAGGAAAGAAAAATGGAATGAATGAAGGAACGGATAAAAACAATTTAATTTAAAAAATCTGCTATTTAGCCCAACAAAAATTTCATGTAAGTTAACCCTTTAGTAAATGCAAGTTTGCAATTGTCACTTCTCTGCCTGTTCTCTATCCATGAATGAAAAAAACAAATGTAGTATCAGAAATAACCACGTTAATGTTTGCATCTGTAGTAAATATGCACACAAATCGTTTTCTCGGGCTGGGAAGGTGGCTCAGTGGTAGAGCACTTGCCTTGCATGCCTGAGGCCCTGGGTTTGATTCCTCAGCACCACATAAGCAAAACGAAAAAAGCCGGAAGTGGCGCTGTGACTCAAGTTGTAGAGCGCTAGCCTTGAGCTGAAGAGCTGAGGGACAGCGCCCAGGCCCAGAGTTCAGGCCCCATGACTGGACAGAAAAACAAACAAACAAACAAACAAACAAAATCATTTTCTCATTTTCTATACATTATCAAATAACTATTTACAAAAAATTTACATTTAGTTATAAGTATTCTAAAAATTGATGTAACCAAAGGCTGTCAATGTATTATATAATGTTAACACTAGTTTTTATAATGCTAATAATATTACAGTCTTCATGTTATATTAATTATAACAATTATGTTATGTATTTTATCAGCGAAATTATCATCCTCTAATTTTGGTGTCTGTGGGAGCCCTAGTAGCAGACATTATTAAAATCAAAGGAGATCTGTATTGCTGAAAGCAATTAAATCAGTGGAGATTGTTCGAATACATCAGAAGGGCTTAGAAAGGTTGCAAAATGTTTAAATGATTACCTCTGATGTAATTCAAGAGCCACTAAACAATCATGCTTCACTTTGCCATCACTATAATTATTCCATTTGTAAGAAGAATCATTCACATAATTGACATGATATAGGTTTGTCCTTAAGATATTATTTTCTATGAAATTATATCCAAATGATAAACTACACTGAGAGTTAAAGCAAAAGTTGCCAAATATATTGGACGATGTAACTCCTTCCAGATACTCATTTTGAAATTGTATTTCCCTGTCTGGTTACATTATAATCACCCTTTCAGAGATGACCCTGAAATAATGATCCTGATAAAAGAAGCCCAATAAAACGACCCTGCCATGTGAACATCCAGCAAATAAAGTATAATGAACCAGAAATTAGACGGCCATACGACAAGGAATTCATTTGTATAACCATTTTTATAATCCATGTTCAAGCTTCTAGAGTATGGATAATATACTCCTGATGTTTTTAAGCCACTTACTTTGAGGTATTCTCTTATAACAGCCCAATGGTTGACAAAAAGCAAAATAGTTTTGATTTAAATTTCAAATTTTCAGAAAAAAAGATTCATAATGTTTTATTATTTGAATTTTATTCTCCAAACCTCCAGGTTAAAAATATTTTTAAATGAGAAATAATTGAGGGGCAACTCTCTATTCAACTATCATAATTTATTGACTATTTTAGTATCTTTAAGTAGTTGTACAAAGGAGCTGTCATTCACTGAAACAGTTTATGGATGCAGTGCATCTTGATGAATGTCACCTCTTTCAATACTCTCATCCACTCCTCCCAATTAACCCCAGTCTTTAGGTATCTAAATATTATGTTATGTATGGAATTACTTGCCATTTAACAAAGTAGTTTATGTGTACAATGCACCTGGAATTGTGTTACCACTTCAACATCTTCACTTTCATTTCACACTACCCCTTGCTTTGTATATTTCAATTCTGGGAAGTATGCAATGGTTTCTTGCCTGTATTCTATCCTTTACCGCTTCAATTTCCTACCCCTCTCACACTGCCCCTCACTGTCCGCTCTTGCAGTACACATTTAATGGTATTTATTTTGTTGGGCTTTGACTTAATCTTTTAAGAGCATAATAGTATTTCCGCTAACTATGGACTCTGACACTTCAGATAATTCATTTGTACCTGCTTGCATACCATCCAGTATGTTTAACCCCAACGGTATAACCCCCGCTTTCACTGCATTTGATGTTGGTATCATTTGTGGAGTGGAAGGGCAAAAACAAATCGTTTAACTAGGGATACAGGTGGACCCATTGCAACAATGAGATGTACAAGTTGTTATGTCGAAAAAGAACTTTACAACTTTGGTGTGGAGATCAGGTGGGGAGAAGGGGGGAAGTATGGGAAAGGATGAGAATGGGAAAAAAGGAGGCAATAACGCTTGATAAGAAATGAACTCATTATCTTGCCAATGTAATTGTAACTCCTCTGTACGGTATTTTCACAATAAAAATTTAATTAATTAATTAATTAAAAAATAATTTTACCTTTATAAGCCCCTGGTATCTACCACAAATGAGGAAAATCATGCAACGTAAGTTTCTCTGGGTGCAATTAATTTCACTTAACATTATTATTTCTAAGTGTTTCATTTTCCTTAAGAATAGTGCAATATTATTCTTTCTGATGGATTAATGGAATTTGATTATTTATGTATATATTTGTATGTATACGTGTATACATGCATACATATATACATACTTGTAAATAGGGATCAATAATTTTGTATATATATGTATATATGTACATATGTGCATATGTATCTGTGTGTGTGGGTGTGTGTAAGTTGCCTGATTTCGCTCATTTGTTGTATTAGAATGTGCGTATAATTTTACAAGTAAACAAACTTGGATGGTAAAAGAGAAAACATTAGGCTTGGACAAGATAAATTATATGGGAGTCTAAAAATTTATACAGTGAGATCAAACGGAGGATGCCCTTGGGAGAGGATCACAAAGGTTCAATAGCTATATGAATATTATCATATAAAATAATATTTAGCAAAATGATCTCCAAGAAATGATTATAGTTTTATTATTTTGCTTTTCCTTCTGTCGTCTGTTGCTGTTTTGATTTTTGTACCTTTGGTCTTATATGTAAGTGTGTAAAGGGTTAGGGGAAACACAAATGGTGGGACAAAGAGTGAACGAATCTAGCAGTGCTACTCACTAAACACTACATTAAAAATGAACTATACTACCAGCATCCTTCAGTGAAGTTACTCCCTTTTTCCTTTTGTAATAATGAAAAACTGGGAAAGGTACTTTGAGATTATGTAAATATCTTATGTCTCATTAAACGTTTACTCACTAATTATAAAAATTAAAATTAAAAAAATGAACTATACAACTTATGGGGGAGGAAGGTTGAAAGGGAAAATCTGGGAAAACATGACAGAAGAGGTGACACTGTTCAAAAGAAATGTGCCCAATATCTGATTATGGAATTGTAACCCTTCTGTACATAATCTTTTTTATTTTTTTAATTGTGAAAATACTGTACAGAAGGATTAAAATTACAGGGGCAAGATAATGAGTACATTTCTTATCAAGCCTTGTAGCCTCCTCCTTTGTTTCCCCTTCTCATCCCTTCCCATCCTCCCCCCACAAACCGAATCAACCTTCACCCCTCCACCCCCTCACCCAATTTGTAAAGTTCATTTTTCAACATAACGATTTGTACATCTCATTGTTGCAATGGGTCCACCTGTATTCCTATTTAAACAATTTCTTTTTTCCTTCCCCTCCACAAATTATACCAACATCAAATACAGTGAAGGCAGGGGTTATACCATGGGGGAGAAACATACAAAGCAACAAAGAAATAATCTTATAAATATGTTGGAAACAATCGCAGAAAGAAAAAAAATTTTGAATATATATATTAGGGTTCAAAAATTAAAAATGAACTTCATAAGCAGGCCAGAGTAGGTATACAAACATTGGATAAAGTAGGCTTTAAATTAAAAATGGTATGAAAGTAAAAAGAGACAAAGAAGGACATTAAATATTGACAAAGAAAACCCTCCATCACGGGGATATAACAATTCTAAATAAGAATGCCCTGAATCCTAGGGCTTCCAAGTTGATCAAATACTACTTAACCTAAAAATACGCATACATCCAAACACATTGTTTGTTGCTTGAGCACATCATTCTTAACTCTGGACAGGCCAACCAGGTAAAAACTTAGCAAAAAAACTTCAGAGCTAAATAACTGCAATGACAAGCTATACCTAATAGATAGCTACAGAATATTTCACCTACCAGCATCACAAAATATATCTCTCTCAGCAGCCCATGGGATGTTCTCCAAAATATATATCTTAAATCACAAGGAAAATCTGTGAAAATTCCAAAATAAAAATGAAATTACTCTTTGTATCCTGTCAGACTACGATGGGACGAAATTAGATCTTGGCATCAAAAGGCATCACAGAAAATTCTGCAACTCACAGAGACTGAATGACACATTGCTAAATCATCTGTGAGTCACTGAAGAGATATGGAGGGAAGTTCCAAAGTTTATGGAATTCAGTGGAAGTGAACACACAAAATACTACCTCCTCTGGGACACAACAGCACAGGCAATACTCAGAGGAAAATTTATAGCTTTGAGTATGTACAGCAATAAATTAGAACATTCTTGTATCACAGCACTAGGTCATTGAAAAAAAGGAACAAGCCAAACCAAAAATCAGAAGACAAATAATACAAATTAGATTAAAGAAGTAAATAAATCAGAGTCTAAAAAACCATACAAGCAATCATAATTGACTTTTATCTATTAGTAACTCAGAAATTTGCCCAATGAATGTCAATGTAGCTATTTTCAGAGATAGACTCAACCAGCTCAAACTAGTGAACAAAAAATCTTCTAGAATTCTAAGAAGTAACATTCTGTTTGACTTAAAAAAATTCTCTGTTGTTATTATTAAGCTGATTCATAGAGGGATTACGATTACATGAGTCAGGTAATGAGTACATTTCCTTTTGTGAAATGTCTTTGGTTCCCTCACTTGTTCCTAGTCCCTCCCTCCTGTCCCCATCCATGTGTTAAATAGTTCACCTTCATAAATGTTCAATTAACTCCACTGTTGAAATTTTTCACCATTTTCCCTAAAGCTCTGTCCCCACCCCTCACCATGCTGAAGACCTTCAATGAATATACCGGCATAAGGTAAAGACAGAATCATCACAAACTATAAAGAACAATAAAAACAAAACAAAAAAGGGGACTTCTGTTTCCATGTTTTATAGTTTGTTTGAGTATGTATATCATGTTACATAAATATAATTGTTTTTTATCATAAAGTCAACTCAGGCACTAAAGTATGATAAGTTATAATGTTGCTTTCTATTTAATAGTGCTTTTTATTTTAACATTAAAATTGTAAGTAAAACAATTCAAGTCCTAGTGAAATTTTCAGATTTAAAGTTAAATTTTCAAAATGTCTAATAGTTCCATTTTGGCAACCAAAATGAAAAACAGGGATGTTTTATGCTCAATAATGTCATTATTACATATGTACAAAAGTAAAATAAATGTAATATTAATTCAGTGGAAATAAGAAATCAAATATATATGCAATGAATCAATTCCATATATTAATAGATCTATTGATAAAATTAGTGAAACTAGTAAAGTTGTTTTTTCGACATAGCATCTTGTACATTTCATTGTTGTGATGGGTCCGCCTGTATCACTTTTTAAACCATTTATTTTTACCCTTCCCCTAAACAAATTATACCAATGGGGAGATGGGAAGGAATGGAAAGGGGAAACAAAGGAAGAGGCAACAATGCTTGATAAGAAATGTACTTATTACCTTGCCAATGTAATTGTAACCCCTCTGTAGGGTATTTTCACAATAAAAAATAATAAATAAATAAATAATAAAACCAGGACTGGCAAAAGAAATTATTTTGAGAAAAAATTAATAAAACTTGTTTTAAGTAGATTACTTAAGACATGAAGCAAGTGATAATTTTCTTTTCCAGGTGAAGTTGATATACAAATCAAAACCCAAAGATTCCAGAGTTCTGTGTGCTTAATACGTGTCAATTTACACATTTGCTTGATTCATCTCAACACTATATGAAGATAACTGAAAACAGGACTAGAATAAAAAACATCATTGAAAATGTTTATTTTGTGAATGAATATGTCTTTTTTATATATCTTTATTTGATTTGAAAAATCTGGTAATTAATTTAAGTCACATCAACAATAATGAGAAATAAAGAGCCTCTAGCTCCTTAAAAGACAATAAGACAAAAAAGAAACAACAAAGAAGAATATTGAACCTCATTTTGCACGTAGTCTTTGTATATTGTGGTGGCTTGTAACTGTAGGTTATGTGCCTATCCCATGAATATGGGCTCAAATCACTTCGGTTACTAGACGAAAATTTCAAAATCTAAAGCAGCTAACATAGCTGTGCAACTGTTGTGGGTTTTTCTACAGTAGCAGCTGGGCATAAACTGTACAAGGGAAATAATTTTAGTGCTTTACAGGCAAGAATGTGATGAAAAGCATACTTTTATCTTCTTAGATGAAATAAGAGGACCACATTATAAAAGCTTACTAAATGACCAGCCTTTTAAAGAACAGTGCCATTTTTAAGGCACTCTAGATAATTCAAGTCCTTCATTCCAACCACAAACATTGCTGCCATTGCCAAGGTGAATTTCCAGTTCTTTTTTGATAATTCAAATGGTTTAGGAGTAACATAAACAATAATTCAAGTTGTTGAGAAAATATAATTTAGAATAAACGAACGAATCAGATTCACCCCCATAGCATAACCTTTAGGAAAAATGAACTAAGGAATATGGGGTATCCTTTGTAATGTAATATTAGACATTAGGGAAAAATGCCAGAAACAGACTCTGCAAGGAAAAAGAAGTCTTTGATAAGATATACAAAAGATTACCCAGGTAAAAGTAATTTTACCTACATGTTCTATTATGTAACATGTTTTTGTCTGCTAATCAGAGAGACTCAAAATATTTTTAATTATGATATGAAAAATACATTGTCATAAATGAATTAAATCAGGGAGTTGATGGTATAGGAACTGGGTGATTCTATTAAATATTCTCAGTATTTTAAATGATCTGGTATTTTTGTATGTGTGGAATTATGAATGTATTTTATGTCTGGGCAGGAAAGATTGATTATTAGATGATTGTCTGGTACCCAATGTCAGGAGCCTAACCTGAGTCAGAGTGGTAAATATATGTGTGTGTGTGTGTGTGTGTGTGTGTGTGTGTGTGTGTGTGTGTGCCTGGAAGCATGTATTTCGAAGGAAGAATCTTATTTTCCTCAAGGTATAGACTTAACTGTGTTAGTTATACTACATTAATGCAGCAGATAAAAGTAATTAACATTGCTGGGAAGGTGGCTCAGTGCTAGAGCGCTTGCTTTGCATGTATGAGGCCCTGGGTTTGATTCCTCAGCACCACATAAGCAAAAAGAAAAAAGCCAGAGGTGGCGCTGTGGCTCAAGTGGTAGAGTGCTAGCTTTGAGCTGAAGACCTGAGGGACAGCGCCCAGACCCAGAGTTCAGGCCCCACGACCGGAGCCCCACTCCAAAAAAATTAATTAATATTTTGGTCATATGTTTATGTTTCTATGATTGCATGAATAAACTAAAAAGTTATGTTTGGGGTATGAGTTTTATGAAAGGTCAGCTGAAAGTTTAAACATTTGGAATCTTGAGAAAGCTATCAATGGCAATCATTTCAGTGTAGGTCAGTTTTAGGCAACACTTGCAAGGATACTTAATTCTATATGAAAATGCAACATTTATTGATTTTCCAAAGCTACACTATTCTCTAAATTTGTAGAAAAACAAGCTAAATTATGGAAACATAAAAATGTGATTATTTATTGCAGTTTTACACTTTAGTTTTGTCAAATCAAAATACCCTTTATTTCTACTGTATAGGAAGTAAAACCCTAAATATTACAGTTTGTGCCATATTTCACATTGGGAAGCTTTTTCTATATTAATAAGATTATTTCTTTTGTTTCTGCTTTCCTATTCATAATTCTATTTCTCATAGTACTTTTCTAAGGACTTTTTCTCTCTCACAATTTGGGGCTTGAACATAACTCATGCTCAGTTTGCTAACAGTAGTCAGTCTATCATTTGAACCATGCCCCAGCCCAGAAATATTTGTAGTTAATTGGAGGCACAACCTCATGAACTGTCCTACCAAACTGAAAACCATTATCCCCCAAGTCTCACCTTTCTTAATCACTACCATTATAGATGAGTCATGGGACCCAAGAGTCAATGACTTTTTATGTTTTATAGATTACACGTGTTTGCTAATAATTGTAATAATAAACTACCACAGATTGAGTAACATTAATACTGTAAATACATTTCCTCTGAGGTCATGGAACTAAAACTCCAAGATCAGTGTTTTCTTCTTCTGAGTCCTCTTTCCTTGTATTTTCAAGGCCTTCTGCTTCTCATGGAAGAGCTTCCACTTAAATGCTACTTTTGAGATTCTGTTTCCAAATGCAGTCACTTTTTAAGGCATTGGGTTCTTTATCGTTAGCATGATTTCAGTGGGACAGTATTCAACAGATAACATATTACTTAATGGATAGGAAAAAATCTCTAATAGGAAATTATTTGATTTGGGCATGAAAGTTATGGTATATTTTTGTAAAAATAGCAAAAGGGGTAAAGATTTCATTAGAGCTTGTAAAATGAATATGAAGTCTTGACCTTAGACATGCCTAATTCTTACCTTGTCATACTCTTAAGTGCCTACTGTTACTGGAGGATTAAACCCAAAACCCTATACTTGTGAAACAGCATGTCTGCTACTGCCATGCCTACAGATTGTAATTGGATTGTTTATTTTGAAGTAATATCACTATTCCTGGGCCTGCTTGGACTGTGGTCCTCCTAACACAAGCAAAACACTTTGCACCCAGCAAATGCTTAGAGTTTCTGGAACTTCTTTTTTTATCTGGGCTTGCCTGGAACTGGAATTTTCTAATCTCTGTTTTCCAAGCAGATAATATTACAGGTTTGAGCCACTTTATTCAGTAAAAGTATACAATTTCAAAACATCTTGATATTGCGTATATTTGTGCTTAACATATATTGCTAACCTTTATTTCCTCCCTCTTTTCTTTAGTACTCTGAGTTGAAAACATTGACTTTCTTGATATGCATGGCTTTGTTTTGGATGGAATCCCCTTACAATCAAAAAAATCTCCCAAAAGTTTATGTCAAAACTCATGGAAAAGAAGGCTTCAGGTTGGAAAATAAACACTGATCTTTAAGTTATAATTGCAGTATATTTATAGTGTTAGTCAATGCGTTCTGAAGTATGAGAAGAGAAAGAAGGCAGAAATGTGAAAGGTGTCAAGTCTCTGTAGAATTTCTGTAGTTTTCACTTCATGTTATCTTTCTTCCTTAAGGCTTGCTTTATTAAAGCCCTCTGGGGACTGGGACGGTGTCTCAATGATAGAGTGCTTGCCATGCATACCTGAGGCCCTGGGTTTGATTCCTCAGCACCACATAAGTAAAAAGAAAAAAGCTGGAAGTGGTGCTGTGGCTCAAGTGGTAGAGCACTAGCATTGAGCTGAAGAGTTGAGGGACAGCACTGAGGCCCAGAGTTCAGGCCCCACGACTGGACCCAAAAAATAATATAAAATGAATAAAAATAATATAAAACCCTCTGGGTGGATATTGGTTGGACTGATTCGTAACCTTACCCAGGAAATGAAGCAAATTTTAGAAGGCAAATGGTTTGGTAAATAAAGAATGATGAAAATGAGCACAGATATTGTCACAGAATGAGCTGACAAGGTTCAATTGCTAACAGTTTCAAGTCAGATAATCCAGATAGAAACATATATAGATAGATACATACACTTATACATATACACATATGTGAAAAAGTAAATCTCCAGTAGAATATAGAAAAATTTGGTGTGACAAGTATTAAACTATATCAAACTGGTTGCAGGTAAGGTACAGTAAAAAATCAATAGTTTAGCATAGATTTTGCATGGATTTGTAAAGGATGAATATTCTTCCTTCATTTTATACTTTACAAATATCCTTAGTATGTTTTAAACTTTTTTTATATTGTATTTGGAGCATCTATACAATGCTGAGAATTGAAATTATATAAATTATGCAACATGTCTAGGCCAGCCTGAATAGAACGTTCATTAGATTCTTATTTCCAATTAACCACAAGGAGAAATGGAGTTCCAGATCAGATTTTATGTAGAGCACTGCCCTTGAACACAAAAGCACCATCCAGGCCCTGAGTTTAAGCCATAAGATCTACAGAAACAAAAACACAAAATACAACATGGAGTTAGATATTTTATAATGAAGCACATTTTTATATACTCCACATTGTTAGAAAGACTAGAATTCTGTGTTAGCTTTATAACCTACCATAATAAGTGATAATGTCCATTTATTAAGCAGAAAGGCTTACTCAGATTTACAAGTTGGAAGGCTTCAGTGTATGTTCAGTTGGTTTTATTGCTTTGGGGGACCGTGACAAGACAATGTCAAGGTGGGTAGTATGTCAAAAAGAAAAGTTTTTGACCTAGAATGGTTAAAAGATAAAAGAAGAAAGTAGATGAGAGTCCATGTTCTCATAGGTTTCACTCTGAAGAACATAATCTCCAGAAAAATTATTCAGATATTCTCCACAGCATGGGAGGAAGTGGAAAGTCATTTTTCTTTAACACATATGTCTTTCTGGGACATTCTAATTTCAAATGGCAACATCTTCACCAATGATAATGACTTGCCCAGGGGTTGAAGCAAATAGATATTGCTATAAATTCGAATCAGATCTCAGTAGACTAAATATTTTATGGAATTCCTATTGAAATGTTTTATTGAAGACTGAGTCTTCATATTTCACATGTGTATATCTGTGTGTACGTGTGTATGTCTGAAGGTGGCTCAGTGGTAGAGCGCATGCCTGCAAGCATGTGGCCCTGGATTCGATTCCTCAGCACCACATAAGCAAAAAGAAAGCTGGAAGTGGTGCTGTGGATCAAGTGTTAGAGCCCTAGCCTTTAGTTGAAGAGCTGAGGGACAGCGCCCAGGCCCAGAATTCAGGCCCCACAACCGGACCCCAAATTTTTTTTTAATCTAGGGCTGGGAAGGTGGCTCAATGGTAGAGCACTTGCCTTGCACGCATGAGGCCTTGGGTTCAATTCCTCAGCACCACATAAGCAAAAAGAAAAAAGCCATAAGTGGTGCTGTGGCTCAAGTGGTAGAACACTAGCCTGGAGCTGAAGAGCTGAGGGACTGTGCCCAGGCCCAGAGTTCAGGCTCCATGACCATACCCAATAGATTAGATAGATAGATAGATAGATAGATAGATAGATAGATAGATAGATAGATAGATAGATAGATAGATAGATAGATAGATTGTAGAACATTTTAGCCAGAAAATTGAAGGAGTATATATTATAGGATTTAATTTAAATATTTATTCACTGAAATAGATATTCTATATTCACAACTTAGAGCACTTTTAAACTATATAATTACAAACCTCATCTATTACCATCTTCCATGAAGACAGTCCTTGCTGAAAACAATCCAAATATGGTAAACCAGTTAAAATGTACGCCTTTGTCAAATGCTGTTGTTATAAAGCATGGAAGTGACAGAGCAGTTAATGCAATTCTACAAGGCCTTCAAAACAGAGCTCACACCAATATTCCTCCAACTCTTCAATGAAATTGAAAGAGAAAATTCACTATCGAACTCATTCTAGGAAGCCATCATACCCCTCATTCGAGATCTATAGACCCATTTCTTTGAACACCGATGCAAAACTTCTCAAAAAATTTTGGCCTATAGACTTCAACAATTCATCCAAAAAATTCATACACCACGATCATACAGCATTCATTTCAGGGATGCAAAGCTGGTACAATATACCCAAATCAATTAATATAATTCATCACATCAATAAGAGCAAGCATAAGAACCACATGATTATCTCAATAGATACAGAAAAAGCATTTGACAAGATATAAAACCCATTTATGATCAAGGCTCTTCAAAAATTAGGAATCCAGGGAACATTCCTCAATACAATAAAGGCTGTATATGACAAACCTACAAACAGCATTATGCTTAATGGTGAAAAACTCAAGCCATGTCCTCTTAGGAACGACACAAGGATGTCCACTTTCTCCACTCCTCTTCAATTTAGTATTAGAATGCCTAGCTCTAGCAATAAAACAAGATGAAAACATTAAAGAGATCCAAATAGGGAAAGATGAAGTAAAACTCTCCAGATGACATGATCTTATATTTAAAGAATCCCAAAGCCTCCACTCACAAATAACTCATGCTCATTGAAAACTTTGGCAAAGTAGCAGGGTATAAAATTACCCTCATAAATCAATGGCTTTTCTTTATGTCAACAATGAGAAAAGTGTGGCTGAAATCAGGAAAGCAACTCCATTTGTAATAGCGCCACAAAAAAATGAAATACCTAGGAATCAACTTAACCAAAGAAGTGAAGGACCTCTATGATGAAAAACATGAAAAAGGAAATCAAAACAGAACTTAGAAACTGGCAAAAAATAAAAAAACAAAAAAAAATGCTCCTGTATTGAAATGATCAACTTCGTGAAAATGGCAATACTTCCCAAGCTATCTACAAATTCAATACAATACCTATCAAAATTCCAACCTCCTTCTTCAAGGAAATAGAAGAGGCAATCCAAAAATTCATATGGAAACATAAAAGACCACAAATAGAAAAACGATCCTTAACAAACAGAACTTTACAACTTTGGTTGCAGGGAGGGGAGGGCTGGGCTGGGTGGAGTGGCGGGGGGAGGTTGGGATGGAAGGGGAAACAAAGGAGGAAGCTAAAATTCTTGATAAGAAATGTACTCTTTATCATGCCCATGTAATTTTAACTCCTCTGTACAGTATTTTCACAATAACATAAAAATCTTAAAAATAAAAAGTCCCATAAAAAAAGAAAGTGGCAAAACCTCCCATGCTCCTGGATTGGAAGGATCAACGTCATGAAAATGCCAATACTTCCCAAGGCTATCTAAAATTCAATGCAATACCTATCAACATTCCATCCTTGTTCTCCAAGCAAATAGAAGAGGCAATCCAAAATTTCATATGGAACAATCAAAGACCACAAATAGAAAAACGATCCTTATCAGACAGAACAGTGCTGGAGGAATATCAATACCAAATTTCACACTTTACTACAAAGCCATAGTAATCAAAAGAGCTTGGTACAGGCACAAGAACAGTCTTCAGGTCCAAGGGAATAGAATTGAAAACCTAGAAATGAACCCACAGACCTATAACCATCTAATCTTCAATAAGGGAGCTAAAAAAACAGAATGGAAGAAAGACAGCCTCTTCAGTAAATGGTGATCTTAAAATTGGTTAATCACTTGTAGAAAACTAAGGCTAGACCTTATATATCACCCTGCATCAGAATCAACTCCAAATGGGTCAAAGTCCTGGAGTCATATCAGACACACTTGGTCTCCTTGGCACAGGCCAAAATTTTCTTAATAGAGACTCAGAAACACAACACATCAAAGAAAGGTTGGACAAAATGGGATTTCATGAAATTGCAGAGCTTCTGCATGGCAGTGGATAAAGCTATCAAGATCAATAGAAAGCCCACGGATTGGAAGAAGATCTTCACTAGCCATACAACGGACAAGGGTCTCATAAATAAAATATACCTGGAACTCAAAAAATTAAATTACCCAACAACAAATTCTCAAAGGCACGTCTGCCCAATAAATAAGTGGGCTAAAGACTTAAAGACAAACTTCTCTGAAGAAGAAAGAAAGATAGCCAATAGACACATGAAGAAATGCTCAACCTCCCTAGCCATAAATGAATTGCAAATGAAAAGAACATTGAGATACCACCTCACCCCAGTTAAAATGGCTATAAATAAGAACTCTAATAACAACAGAACCTGGAGGGGATGTGGAGAGTAGGGAACCCTATTGTGTTGGTGGTGGGCGTGTAAACTTGTTCAACAACTGTGGAAAGTAGTATGGAGGTTCTTCAAAAGACTCAATTTCACTTTTGGGCACTTACCCAAATGATCACAAACATGACCATACTAAAGCTACCAGCACAAGTATGTTTATTGCAGCATTATATACCATAGCTAAAATATGGTACCAACCCAGATACCCCTCAGTAAATGAATGGATAAAGAAAATGTGGTATATATACACAATGGAATTCTATACCTCGATCAGAAAGAATGCAATTGCCTCATTTTATTAGGAAATTGAAAGACTTGGGAAAAATTATATTAATTGAAGTAAGCCAGACCCAAAGAAATATAAGTCTCATGTTTTCCCTTATTCGCAATTACTAGTATATGTCTTGGACAAGCAGAAATGATCAGATAAGTTCATGTTAGGTGAAATGAACCCAAAGATAAGGACTCAAATTTTTTTTTCTCTTGCTATTGTTTTTTAGCATATTTATAAGATGATTTCTTTGTTGCTTTGTATGTCCCTCCCCTGTGACATAACCCTAGTTTTCACTGTATTTGATGTTGGTATAATTTGTGGAGGAGAAGGGAAAAACAAGTTTTTTAATTAGGTATACATGTGGTCCCATGCAACAATCAGATATACAACAACTTATGTCGGAAAATGAATTTTACAACTTTGGCGCCTGGGTTGCTTTGGGGGGAAGATGGGAAGGAATGGTAAGGGGAAACAAAGGCGGGGGAAACAATGTTTGATAAGAAATGTAATCATTACCTTGCTCATGTAATTGTAACCCCTCTGTATGTATTTTCACAATGAAAAATCATGAAATAATAAAGTAAAAATCCATGTCAATTTTTTTTGGTGGTCGTGGAGCTTGAACTCTGGGCCTGGTCGCAGATTTCAATGAGCTCTTTAACTCATTGATACCACTGTACCACTTGAGCCACAGTGTGGTTTCTAGTTTTCAAGTGGGTTATTGGAGATAAGAGTTTCACAGACTTTTCTACCCAGGCTTGCTTTGAACCACAATCCTCGATCTCAGACTCCTGAGTAGTTAGGATTATAGACATGAGCCACCAAAGCCCAGATCCAAGTCAATGTTTAAGAAGCAAGCTTACTGAAACTTCTGGCTTTTTCCAATAAACAAACTTACTTTCTAGCATTAGTTTATAACTATGAGTTATTTTTAGATGTAACTGTGAACTTTTTAATAGAATCAAATATAATTTTTAATATTGCTCAGTATCTCACAAAATCCACTGTAATTGACTTTCCCCAAAGTTAATTATTACATACTATATTACTCACTATTATTACAGTCTATATTACATATAGTGTGAAGCGAAAATAGTTTGGACCATTTCACATAAATTAGTAGATGCTATTTTAGCATCATAAATTCACATCTGTGATTTTAAAAGATGGAAAGAAGTTTTTAGAGTTAAAATCAATTATAAATGTGTAGTGTGTCCCAATGAAAGCAAAAATTCTGAGTTCATACAGACAAAATTATTTTATTTCCACTAAAGACTTTGAAGTAATACTGTTTGAAATAGTGAGGCAATAAGAGTAAGAATTCAAATCATGTCAAACAATGTCTCTGTTATTCTACTACCCCCTCCACTAACAAGACCTATCTGGTCCCAGATGTCACAAAACTTCAAGTTTCTGTCTTAGAAATCTATTTCGAAAAGTTCTAAATCACTGATTCTTTTTGTACTTTCTGTTATATGAAAAAAAATATAGACACAAAACAATTGAAATAAAATGCACAGATATGTTGAAGTCACCACAGCTGGAAAAACAACCAAAAAAGTAGAACTCCCTCAGGAACAAAAACATGTGCTCAGTTATTTTTAAGCACAAAAACCTAAAATACATGTTACCCTTGACTAGAACCATAAAGATAACTGTGTCTCAGAAATACGGTTGTGTTCATTTGTAATTCGATTTATCTAGATGAACCTAATATAGCAAATCCCTTGAATGGATCAAATTGTTTAAAAGAAATGTGACTATAAGTGGAGTGAGATCTGCACATATTTAAGAGAATAAAATAAAAATCATGACATTTTAAAAAATTCAGAAATGCAATGAATGTCTAATAGTATCCATATTGAGACCTAAATCCTACTGATTTAACAAGAACAAAATATGCAAATAGAAGAATCTAAGCAGTGTACCCGAGTGTACATAATTTTAAACTACTCCAAATTACACTTTGTAGAAGATAGAATGTGGTTTATCTAAAAGAAAATATCAACCCATGATATAAATGACATTAAAAATCTCATGAAAAGGGCTGGGAATGTGGCTCAGTGGTAGAACACTTGCCTTGCATGCATGAGGCCCTGGTTTCGATTCCTCAGCACCACAAAAGCAAAAATAAAGAAGTGGCGCTGTGGCCCAAGTGGTAGAGCACTAGCCTTGAGCTGAAGAGCTGAGAGACAGGGCCCAGACCCAGAGTTCAGGCCCCATGACCGGACCCTAAACAAAAATCTAATGAAAAGAGAGTAGTAGTTTCTGGAAAATAATAGTTTAATAAATGTTGGTCAAAAATCTTTCTACTACTGACAAAATTGCACACATATTTAGTTAGATCTAAAAAAGACCGAAGATACTCAAGCTCATTTGAAACTTTGGCAAAGTAGCAGGATACAACTGTAACATTATTATGGATGTTGACTCTGGCATGGAATTCATTTCCTCTTTGATCTGACAAATGAATATATGAAAAAACCGAACTTCAACTAAATATCAAGACCTAACTAAACATATAACCAGAAAAGTCATCATGCAAGCCATATTGCAACTGGGATAAAAGAAAAATCAGTCATACTGATTCTGTATTTATTGTAAATGTTGACTTTTTCATAAATTATTTCCTTTAGCTTGCATTTTTAAAACATTGCTTTAAGTGTATATCTTGGTAACTAATTTTGGATTCCTCCTTCAATATAATTCTGAGTATAATGTCTCACATCAATTCCTAACCCATGAAATGATTTGTTGATTACAAAACAAATGGTAATAACCACTGTCTATAATACACAAAATCTCATAAGCGTGACACCAGTAAGCATTGGTTAACATTTGGTGTCATGGTCTCATGACTGATGAGGCCTATCTGCATGAGCATAATTGTACCTAGATTACTTAGCCTAAATTTAACAACTGTTAAAAAATGTTTATATCTTTTTTTGTCACCCATCAGAGATAAAACCTGAATATAAAGCCTAAGGAAAATGATACGGTAAGAATTTAGCTTTTCTAAATATAAAGTAAACAAAATGCAGCACAGAATAACTCTGGTGTAAAGTCAACCTATTTGTCCAAAACATTCTAAGCATTTCCTTACAATGTGTATTATTCTCAAGAAATGAATGGGTAATGTGAAAAGAGGACTAACCAAGCATTGTCTTCAAATATACATAAATTGGATTTACCCCTTTATTTTCCTATAAGCATTTTTGATAAAAACAGTTTGAATAATTGATTTCCAGATCAAGTATAATATATCCTACTTGCATATACCAAAGTACATTCAGAAAATAGTATATAGCAATTAAGTATAGAAAGTCCGGGAAGAAAAAATCGCATTTCTATACTATGTGATCCCCAATTCTTCGGTATTTCATTCTGCCTCCATTTAATGAATGTGATTATTTAAATGCTTTATAAAGTATTAATTAAAATCGATCAGTGTCCTAGAATACAATTTTGTATAATTTTATCCTAGAATCATGCAAGAACTGCCCAATCAATCATGACATACATCACATTCCATTGGTATTCATATGGATAGGAATGAGTTTCTTAGGATCTCCTGCCATTTGGAAGTGGAAGGACCAGGATTCCAACTGTGGGCTCCAACTCCCACCACTTAAACCTGAGGATAGGGAACTCACGGATGTGTCCAAGAACATCAGCAAAACCAATGATGAGGAAGGCACCAGTGGCTCCTCCTTGATACTTACAAGGCTGTGATAGGAGGATCATGGTCAAAGTCACTCTAAGCCAGAAAATCCTTGAGACCCTGTCCAACTTCAATGCCAACAAAGCCAGAAGTAGAGCCATGTGGCTCCAGTGGTAGAGGGCTAGCCTTGAGCAAAGAAGCTCAGGGACTGTGCCAGATGCTGAGTTCAAGTTCCGAAACTGGCAACAAACAGACATACACAACAATTTGTGCAGCCATGGGGCTCAAGCAGGTCACCTGCTTGTCTCCAACTGAATTGGACAGAGTTCCCTGGGTAAGGGGCTGGGGGAACCACTGTCATCTTAACTCTGCCCATTCTGCCTGCATCACAGGATTCTAGCCACACCCCCATTATTTCATGATTCTTTCTGACCAATGGGATACAAGAATTGTGGCCACGCCCACATTCCATGTTGCCTGGTAGATGGATACACTGAGGTTGATATCTACATGGGGGAAATCATACCACAGGAGCTTCAGGCACCTGGCCCACCTGGCAGCTCAGTGCCAGACTGAGCTGGAGCTACAGCACCCAGCCCCATGAGCTGCCACCACAGCATTCATGATGATGGGAAGTGGGACACGTGGGCGTCCAAGAAGAAAATCTGCTTCGTCCACAACCTGCCTGATGAGGTGGACTTCCAGAATCCACCAGGTGAGCTCCACCATCGATGCAGCCAGCTGTCAGCACACATCCAAACTATTGAGGAGTCCCTCATGGCGTGTAAAGAGCAGATGTTAGTCCTGAATGAGCTGTTTTGGGAGAAAGACGAGTTTGTGTGCTGGTTGTCCCAGAAGAAGATGGAGAAGAGGAGAGTGCTGCAGGAGCTGCTGTCAATCCTCACAGGGGAAGGCATGGACAGCAGGCTCCAGATGCCAGCACAAGCTGAGCCCCCCCCCCCACCAATGCTGCTTCAGATGCATCAGGGCCTGTGGTGGATGAAATGAGGGAGGAGCAGAAAGGTTTTGAAGAATTGCAACTTGAAGACAGCGTGGACACTGCCAGAGGATAGGTCAGGGTTCTCGTCACATAGAGGCCTCCCCCAAGGAGCAAGTCCTGCTGAAGATGCCCCAGAAACAGATCTGCCCACAGCTCAGGTGAGGAGTGCTCCCTCCCTTTCTTCTGTAGACTGATGCAGATAATGACTCTCCATGTGACATACTGACTCTCAAAAGCCTTGGCAGGGACCAGAAGTAGGTGGGCAGGTGGCCTTCTCTCAGGCCTCCATCTGCTGGGTGATGGGAAAGTTAAACTGGGGGTTGGGTAAGGCAGAGGCTGCCAGGAGGTGGCCCAAGCTCAAGGGACATCTAATGGCTCATTGTTGACCAGGGAAGAGGCCCATGTTATGCTTATCACAAAGAATACATTGTTTTCAAAGGGGAAAAAGCCTCCAACAAGGATTTATTCTTTCAGTCCTGGGGCTTGAACTAAGGGCCTGGCCACTGTCCCTGAGCTCTTTTAGATCAAGGTTGGTGCTCGACCAGTTGGTCCCCACTTCCCCTTCCAGCTTTTTCTGTGGGGAATCAAGCACAGGGCTTCAGTCATGCTAGGCAACCACTCTAACACTGAGTCACATTCGCAGCTAAGATGATTCACCATTCCCAAACCCATATGGCCATTCCTCAGATAAATGGGAAGTAGAGGCTAGGATGAATATGAAGCACCTCTGCTTCACACCAAAATACTTCCCCGCCCCCTATTCCCACATCCTTAGTTGAAGTTTCTCTTCTACCACTGAGGAACGAGGGAGGGAGTGTGGAGTCCCGAGAGAGGAGTATCAACAACAGTGGCTCCCTGAGCCCCACATCCTCCCCCACACAAGGGGTCCTCCAGATTCCAATCTTACCTGACTCAATGTGGAGTCTACACTGTCTTCTCACCACTGCAAGGCTCAGGATGAAATAGAAGTCAACCCTGGGCTCAGCCCACACCCAGGGTGGAAGCTCCTAATCCCAGACCTACTTCCACCGCTTACTGCCCGGAGTTAGGCCAGATCCACCCCTCACCACTATGTTGGCGGTGATGACCTCATGGATGGATTCCAGGAAGAAGGTCTATGGCAAAGAGCAGAAGCAGCATGGTGAGCATGGCAGAAAGAGGTGGGGTGATTGCTCTGGGATCTTCCTCCTTGGAGCCCTCCCTTCCATCCAGAGCCATGCTGACCCAAAGCATGGACAAGGCCAGGGGTTGAGACAAGATGGACCAGCATGGGACTAAAGGAGGCACTGCTTTGTCGTGGAGCACTTGAAAATTCCGAATATATTTGGCCAATGCCAATCCCAAAGCCAACGTGCAAAGCTTCTCCTTGTTGTTGTTGGCCATGAACACCCTCTCTGAGCTCTTATTCTCAAGGCTGGTACTCTACCACTTGAGTCACAGGACGAGTTTTGTTTTCTGACGGTTCATCGAGGATAAGAGTCTTGCTTGGCACCATGATCCTCCAAATCTCAGCTTCATGATTAGCTAGGATGCCAGGCATGAGCCACCAGTGCCCAGTATGCGATGACTTTTGAAGGCATCTTGGCGGTTTTGTAAAGGAGCTCCAAAGGGCCTGGATAGACCATGACCAAATCAAGGAGCTGGGATCGGATAAGGATGACCTTCTCCCCATTCTGTTCCCCAAAATTGAAGATGCCAGGTAGTGGTGTATGCATCAAACACCTAGGCCAGCAGCCACCAGGCTTAGTGGGGAAAAAGTAGAGAATACCCAAAGATTGCAGTGTACAAATCTCTATTTGCATGCATGTGGGGTGTGTGTGTGTGTGTGTGTGTGTGTGTGTGTGTGTGTGTGTGTGTGTGTGTGTGTGTGTGAACTCAGGGCCTAGGCTCTATTCCTGAGTTTTCTTGCTCAAGGCTACTGCTCTGCCACTTGAGCCACAGCCCCACTTGCTTTTCGATTGTTAATTGTAGGTAAGTGTCTCAAGGATTTTCCTGTCCAGGGTGACTTGGAAGCATGATGGAGACCCCAGGGAAGCAATAGTAAACACAACTCACAGGTACAATCCCTATGGTGGGCGACTCCTGCACCCTGGTGGCCAGATGCAGGATATGAAGTCCTTTGCCATTGTCCTCTAGAGTTCAATTTTGAGAAGTGACCAGGGCCGAGCTGACTTTTGCTCACCCTGGGTGCTGATGCCAGAGCAGGTCTGTTCCACCCTAGCCCAAGAGAGCTCCAAGAGGCCCAGATTCCCAGGGGCACAAGGAAGAGAGAGGTCAGCTCCAGGCTGATCTAAGAGCCTTTGCCCACAGACAACCCAACTTGGCCTTCCTTATCACCAGGGATCTGTCAAAGAACAGCCCCCAAAAAACCAAAATTGGAGCTGTGCCTCCAAATGGTAGAGCTCTAGCATTGAACCAAAGAGCTCAGGGACAGGGCCCCTAAACTTTGAGTTCAAGCCCCCAGCTGACCCTCCCCCATAAAACACAGGTTGGCTAAATGTGAACTAGTAGGATTTGTGAAGTGTTTCTGAAGAATGGGTATACTGAAGAAAGCACCCTAATTCTAATGAAAGCGGAACCTGTGACATACAGCGATGTGCTGAGTCCTTCAAAGAGCACTATTTGCTGGGTCCTTCCCACATGGGGGTTTTGTGCTGAGTCCTCAAAAATGTGCTGTTTACTGAGTCATCCCAAAGGGTGCTGTGTGCTGAGTCCCTGAGAAGAGTGGGCCGTGTTCGGTTTTTCAAAGGGTGCTGTGTGCTGAGTCTGTTACACAACGTACTGTATGCCAAGTCCTTCAAAAGGTGTGGCGTGCTAATTCATCCCAAAGGGTCCTGTTATGTGCTGAGCCCTTGAGAAGAGAGGGATGAGGTGAGATTTTTTAGTGCTGTGTGCTGAGTCCTTTACACAGGGTGCTCTGCACTGTCTTTCATATATTGCTGTGTGCTGAGTGCTTTCACAGTGTGGTATGTGCTGAAACCTTCAAAATTGTTCTATGTGCTGAGTTTTTGAAGGGTGCTGTGCATTGAGTGTTTTACACAGGGTACTTTGTACTCAGCCCTCCAAAGGGCTGTGTGTGGAGTCTTAAAACAGGGTGCTATGTAATGAGCCCCTGGGAAAGAGTGCTATGTGCTGAGTTTTTTAAAGGATGCAATATGCTGAGTCCTTTACACTGCAAGCTATGGACTCCCTCCTTCAAAGGGTGCTGTATGCTAATTACTCTACACAGGGTACTATATGCTGTGTCATTCAAAAGGAGCTGTGTGCTGAGTCCTTTGCACGGGTACTTTGTGCTGTTTTTGGAAGTGTGCTGTGTGTTGAGTCATCCCAAAGGGTGCTATGTTCTGAGTCTTTGAGAGGTCATCCTCAACAATCACACACACACAAACACACACACAAACACACACGAGGGTCACCACGCACCTGCTTAGTATGTGGAGTGAAGGAGATGGAGGAAAGTCTCCTCCAGCGGTGGGGCTGAGGAGAGATTCGATCCCTGGGCCAGGTACTGGGGTTGGGGGGAAGTGCTAAGTTGAGGTAAGGCTGCAATTGCCATGGCCTGGAAGCCTTAGAGCCCAGTCAGGGCTGTGATTGCGGCCAGGGGTAGGATGTGTTCCTTAGGGGGGAGGGGGGCCTAATGGAGGAAGAGTCGTGGCCCTGGGGTGCGCTGTGGTTGCAGCATGGGGGAGAGCAGCTGCACCTGCATGGTGGCCCAGGAGTGGAGTGGGGAGCAAAGAGAGAGAGAGCAGAGAAAAGAGCAAGCACAAGCAGGAGGGGAAGCCTTTTCAGTGGCTGGTGGCCGCTGCAATCAAAGCACAGTCCTGGACAGGAGCGTAGAGCACTCAGAGCCAGCAAGGCAGGCACATCACCTTGGCCAGCCCCACGGGGGCCCAGCGGCCATGGCTGCCCTGAATGTGGCATGGGGAGCATGGTGGCGGCTTCGGTTGTGGAGGCAGCAGAAGCAAGCAGCTGAGGAGGCGGTGGCAGCGGTGATGGTAGGGGTGGCAGCTGGTGCAGCCTGCCTGCAGCTGCCTCTACCCCTCCCAGCAGCGCAGCATTTCAAACATGTCTCTGTGGGCTCAGATCAGTGCCCTCTCGCATTGTCCCAGCGGAGATGTCAGGTCCCTGGCTGACTTGCAACCCCGACCCGGTCCCGGCCCCTGGTCCTTGCACTCCGGGCCTGGGTGCACCCAGAGCCGTTGCCTACAGCTTCTCCCACCAGCAGGCTTGAGTGGCCTCTACATGGGCCCGCATTTGTGGACTCCCACACACTGCGAACCCTCTAATTCCTCCCTCCCTCGCAGACCCAGAGCGCCTCCTGCCTCCTCTCTCCAATCCTGCCCATGCCTCTCCTGTGCCCAACAGTCCACCCTGGCTCTGCCACAAATACGCCCCAGGAGTGGGGGATGGGTGTCGACCCTGGGATCCCACCCCCATCCCTAGTGGCCAGTATCCAGGAAAAGAGCAGATGCAGGGATGGGTGCGGAGGGGGCACCAGAGAACCCTTGGCCTAGAGCAGTGGAAGCCACACAGCCACATCTGCACCCTTCCTCTCCCTGGTGGAAACCTTGTGGCTTTAGTCAGAGGTGGGAAGCAGCACCTCCACACCTGCCTTCTCGGGTTTTTTCCTTTTTGCTGGAGGTGATGGGTGTTGGATGCAGAAGATAGGCCTCCCTTGCTGTGTGAACCCTTGTCTTCTGTGTTAGGTTACGCTTTCACCTGAGGAGGGTCCCAGACAAGCCCACTAGGGAGGTGAGGGTACTGAGGGTCAGATAGAAGGTAACTATCTGGGAGGAACACACCCCCTCTGAAACACATACACCTGTCCTGTCCTTCCCCCACCCCAGCTGTGAACAGTACTCACAGGGTGATCAAATTTCCCAGCTCTGCCAGCCTCTGCTGGTGCTCCTGGTCCATCTGGTCTCCTAGTCCTCCCCAGTCACCCAGAAGCATCTAGGCTGGAAGTAGGTGCCGGAACCAGCCAGCAACGAAAGGAAGTCCTGATTTAGGGGGTGAGGATGGAAAAATAAAGACATAAGACAAAGGATGGGGTCGGGAGGTCTGCAGCTCAAGACTGCAGCCCCGTTTATTTTTAACTCTCCTTATTTATACTATTAGAAGTCAAGAGGTAACCTAAGGTCACCATAGTGCAGAAAAGCAAGAAAAGTCTTTAAGAAAAACAAGGCTGCAGAAAGAAACAAGAGAAGGTCAACTGCTAGAAAGTAAAGCAAATTCTACAGACATAGCAAGGCAAACCCGGACACCTGGTGTTTTTCTTGAAAGCCAATTCCTTGTACGTGCCTTCAAGTGAGCACAAGGGTCAAGATGACCTTGGAGCTTTACTGTCAGCTCCCAACAAGTAGGGAGTCCATCCATGTATGTAGCCTTTAGGATCCCATCAAATTCCCCAACAACACTCCCACCCAAGGTCAGACAGCCCTCTGGATGCACCATGACCACCTGCTTTGTTTTCTGTCCTGGCTCTGAGGAGTCACCTGTCTCGGCATTCCTTCACACAGTGTCCTGGCGTAGGGTTTTGGTGAATGGGGAGTCAAGGGTGGTTGTTCCCAATGGGAAGGGTTTGGCCCTGGGGAAAGGGAGAGGCAGGGTGGTTCTGTGTTGTTAGAATGGTGTTCCCCTTGGGTGGGAGCCCCTGGTTCTTAAAAGGGAACCCCCATGCTTGAGCTTGTACATTGCCCAGATGAGGAACCAACAAACTCAGGAGAGGCACTGCTCTAAGTCTGTGTGTGTGTGTGTGTGTGTGTGTGTATGTGTGTGTGTGTGTGTGTGTGTGTGTGTGTGTGTGAGAGAGAGAGAGAGAGACAGACAGACAGACAGACAGACAGACAGACAGAGATCATCTTTCTCCTTGTACAGCCTGACTGTGCTTAGGTGAGTGATCAGTTGGCATATTGCAGGTGCTGCATGGTGAGTGTTCTGTGACCAGTTTGTATGTGTGTGTGTGTGTGTGTGTGTGTTGGGAGAGCAGGGAGATGATAGAAATGAAAATATATTTAAGTCACCATATTTAAAAAGAGCAAAAGCATTTTATTTGTGTGTATGTGTGTATTTGTTGTTCTTTTTCATAATGCCCAGTATGAGCCCAGCCACAATTTTTGTTTTCTCCTTCACTGTTTCATGGCTCCTTTGGGGAAGGTTTCAGTATATATTCATTTCCACCTCTTTCCACCTCCCTCTTCCCCTTTCCTGTAGCCCACAGTAGCTGCTGGACCTGCGTGGGTCTCTCCTAGGAGGCCTGTGTGAACTGAGTGGACACCTATCATTCTGTCTTCAGCCAGAAAGCTTGTGAGGCAAGTGGGACCACAGCTCACTCATCCAGCCAGACATTCTGCTCTCATGTGTATAGTTGGAGCTAATTCAAGCGTTGAGAATGTGTCTGCCAAACATAATTAAGGAACAAGATAGGTGGGAGTAGGGCAGGGGGTGTGTAGCTAGGAGTGTCTGGGGAGTGGTGAACGCTGTGACATGGCAAAAGGTTCACCACAACCGAGGATGAGAGGAGAACCTTACCCAGGGCATTGATGGTGTCTGTGGGCATCTGAGAAGGGGGATCTGGGCCCTCACTGGTGGCATGGATTCCCTCCTGGGCCAGTGCATCCATGTGCATTCCTCCCTGGAGTCCTGCAGTCTCCAATCTGTGTCCCACCTGGCCATTTCCAGCTGGGCAGTGGTAGGTAAGTGTGTTTCCCTTCCTGGAGCTTGCTCAATATCAGGCTGTGACAGTTAGCTAGGGCTCTCTGAAAGCCAATTTCTGTAACCTGCTCCAGACTGCCTGGAAGGAAAAGGAGACCGCTGACTTTGGAACCCTTTAAGATTGATTGGGACAAGTGAAATGCCACCTTTTCCAGGTTTTTTTCTTGAAGCTGGCAATTGCCACTAATGCAACTAACAACCAAAAAGAAAATGCCAGAAATGGATGTGTACCTCAAGACATAGACTGGTGGCCTTGAGTAAAAAGGCTCAGGGACAGCACCCAGGCTCTGAGTTCAAGGCCAGGAGTGAGACAAAGAAAGGAAACAGAGAGAGAGGAGGGAAGGACGAAGGGGAAAAAAGGAAAGGAAGGAAGAAGAGAGCATGCGAGCCTTGGTTTGGAGTCCCTGGATCAAAGGAGCCAACCATTCACAATCTCTGTGAGTAACATTTCAGAGCCTAAAGCCAGTATGTAGGACTAAGCCACTGAGCCTTCAGCAACTTCATGACATCTACGAGCTCTGTGGAAACCAACAGCAGGGGGAAGCAACCTCGGGGAGACACTAGGGCTCAGGGTGGGTCACCAGGTTTCAGTCATCTGGGCCCCAGCAAGTTTATTTTCTGGTCAGATAATAAGAAAGTGTCTAAGGGCTAGGGAGGTGTTGGGTGTTGGGGTGAGGGAGTGTCAAGGGCAGGGCAAAGGATAAGCAGGAAGATGAAAAGGGAGGACGATCCCAGGTCAGGTGTGTCAGGACATTGGGGCCATGACCTTGCAAGACAACATAGACCACCAGTTATACAGTCTTTGACCCAGCCACACTTCTATTAAGAGTCCTAGCACCTTGGGTTCACCATTGACTGCCTGGCTGTCGTCCACTTCAGGGTGCCTGTGGAGTACATCCTTGGGGACTGGGACTTTCGATGGCTCAATCTGAAGATGACACCTCCGGTGTTCATTCCTACACCAGAGACAGGGGTAAGTGGACCACTGGCACAGGACAGCCAGGGAATGAGGACAGAAGTCAGGACCTGAGTTACTTCGAGGCTTCCTCTAGGGGCCGTAAGGACCACGTGTCTGCCACTCTCAGAGGCAGAGGTGGGTCTCTTTGCTGGCTCAGACTTTAGTCTATATGGCAGATCTGGGATTCATAGAGGGCTGACTGAAGGTGGGGCAGGGTTGGGTAGAGGCTGGTGGGAAAACAAAAGGCAATGGGGTCTGAGCAGGGTTGTTTCTTTGAGGAAATTCACAACCAAAGAACATTGCTGCGATGGATCAGCCCTTTTCTCCTTCCTGAAAGAGAGGGACCTAGAGCCCTCCAGTCTGAGTCCCTTGGCTGAGAAATCCTTTCATATTCACATCCTGTGGTTGGATAACTAGAACTCATCTTGCTGCTCAGTGTCAAGGCAGGACAGTGAGAGATCCTGAGTCGTTGATAAGATCAGGGGATCCTCAGTGTGAGATTGTACTTGAACGTCCTAACTTGGCGCATGGTCAGTCCCATCTAAGACTGCCATGATGTAGGACATAGAATATAGAGAATCAGAGCAGGATGGGGTCTGTTCTGGGAGGCTTGAGTATTTTGTGTGAGCTTTGAGCTCCCGTGTGCCCACCTGCTTTCCTTTCTTGGGTGGGTCTTTGCGAGAAAAAACTTGAAACTAGGGATTGGGTCTTGTCCCTTGTCTTTGATGCTCAAAGGTAGTACTCTACCATTTGAACAAAAGCTCCACTTCCAAATTTTTTGGGTGTTTAATTGGAGATAAAGAGTTCTCATGGACTTTGTTGCCAAGGGTGGCATCCAACTGCAGTCCTCAGATCTCAGTTTTCTGAGGGGATAGAATGAAAGGGATGGAAAAGTATCTTTGGCCGGGTGCCAGTATCTCATGGCTGTCATCCTAGGTACTCAGGAGATGAGATCTGAGTATCACAGTTCAAAGCTATCAAAAAAGACCTTGAGACTCTTATCTCCAACGAGCCACCAGAAAACTGGAAGTGGTGCTGTGGCTCAAGTAGTAGAGTGCTTGCCTTGAGCTGAAGAGCTCAGGGACAGCACCCAGGCCCAGAGTTCAAGCCCCACAATGGAAAAAAAGAAAAAAAAGCAAAAAATCTATGCCTGCAAAGGATGGTAGAGGTGTGTGGGGTGGGAGTGTGGGGGTGCTGTGGTTGGGAGACCAGGCTTCACTGTACAGACATTTCCTCCCCAATTTTTCCCCAGTTTGAAGCCAAAGCTTCAAGAGGACATGGCCTGTGGCAGGCAGGGAGTGGGCGAATGGGTGCAGTGGTGGGATTGTTGTGTCTGTATTCTCTCCATTGAAGGATGGATTTGGATGCTGGGTGACAAAGTCTGATATGAAGGGTTGCAAGAAGTTTGTAGCCTGATGAAGTTGGGTTTCCTCTGGGTATGCGAAGGTGGCTGAAGCCTAAAGCCGCTGGTGGCTCACAACTGTCATCCTAGCTACTCAGAAGGCTGAGATATGAAGACCATGGTTCCAAGCCAGCTTGTACAGAAAAGTCTGTGAGACTTGAAGGCCAATGGAACACCAGAGAACAGGAATTGATGCTGTGGCTCAAGTGGGAGAGTGAACACCTGAAGATCTAAGGGACAGTGCCCTGGCCCAGAGTTCAAACGCCATGACCAGCTACAAGAAAAGAAGGGGCTAAGTTTTCTGCACAGCGGTGTGTACAGTTGGAACTGCCATGCTGGACTATGAGACATTCCAGATATGTGAGAGGCTTACTGGTTTGTCTATAGTAGGTCTGATGAGGGTAGTGCCAACTTCTTGAGGGTGGGATGTGATCCTAATGGAGAGAGTTCATGGTTCTGTTCTCAGGAACTGTTGAAGCCTTGGGCTGGGCTGTCCATGTGTGTGTGTGTGTGTGTGTGTGTGTGTGTGTGTGTGTGTGTTTGTGTGTGTATGTGTGTGGGTGTGTGGGTGTGTAGGTGTGTCTGTCTGTCTGTGTCTGTATCTGTGTCTGTGTATGTTTGGAGGTAGAAGACCTGGAGCTTGAACTCATGGCCTAGGTGCTGTTCCTGAGCTTCTGTGCTCAAAGCTATTGCTCTGCCACTTGACCCACAGCTCCACCTCTGGCTTTTTGGTGGTTCGCTGTAGATAAGAGCCTCACAGATTTTCTGGCATGGGCTGGCTTTCAACCGTGATCCTCAAACCTCAGCCTCCTGAGTAGCAAGGAAGACAAACATGAACCACCCCTATTGGGTGTGTTTGTGTGTGTGTGTGTGTGTTTGTATGTGTGTATGTGTGTGTAGAGTGGGCTGTAACAAGGACTGCTGGACCCTTTGGTAACTTCTGACTGCTTTTTTTGGGGGAGGTACATGGGCTTTGTGGCTGAGGTCTGGGGACCTGGAAGGGTGAGATGCTTGATGGGGACTCAGTACCGTTAAATTATAAGACCAAGGGATCTGTGTGCCCTGGAGCTATCTACTCCCTTGGGCCTGGTTGGTGGCAGAGGGAGCTTGAAGGACGTGGGGGTTATGCCCACAGGGGGTGGTTCCCCAGTGGGACAGAGAGCATGGCCAGCACTTAGTAAGGATGAGAGCCCTGTTAGTATGGAGCGCACTGTTATGGGTCAGTCTTTGGGTCTTCTCATCATGATGTCTGATGGGCGAGGCCAACCCTATTTTTAATATTGACCCGTGATCTTCAGATGTCAGCCTCCTGAGTAGCTAGGATTATAGGCATGAGCCTCTGGCACCCAGCCTCTGATTCTTTTTGGTATATTAGGGTTTGAATTCAAGGCTTAAGGTCTTCTACCGTTTGAGCAAAGACTTTCTGTCTTGGGCATTTCCAAGATAGAGAATATATGCTCAGCCTGGTCTGGATCAGGATTCCCCAATGTTACCTTTCTGGCCACACCCTGTTTATAAGAAAGTGAGTTCACTCCATGTCTATTTCGCTTTGCTGGGTTGTTTCATTTCAGCGAGTGGAGGTGGTGTGAAGAGGAAAGACCCCAGAACTGACACCTCCTGGGGGACCATTGTTCTTGTGACAGAGCCAAGTTATTACTGTGTATGAAGAAGAAGCTGCCATCAGACTAACCTGGAACAATGCTCAAAGGTACGTAGGCTGTTGAAATATCAAACCCACCCATGTCTGCTTCCCACACACAACAAGGGGGGAGTGCAGCGCAGGTGGTCCAGCACTGACCCTAGGTGATTATAAATGGATGGTGGTGGTCAGGTGCCGGTGGTTCCCGCACATCCTCCTGGCTATTGGGGAAGCTGAGGTCTGATGGACATGACTCAAAGCCAGCCCAGGCAGGAGAGTCTGTGAAATTCTTCCATAAACGAACAACCCTCCCCCCCACAAAAAAAAAGGCCAGATGTGGTGCTGTGGCTCAAGTGGATAGAGCCTCAGCCTTGAGTAAAAGAAGCTCAGAGATGACAACCAGGCCCTGAATCCAAGCGCTAGGACTCACAAAAAAAGTAATGAAATAAATGAATTGTGGCACCTGTTATCTTACTACCAAAAGGGATGGATTCAGTCTTCTCTCTGGTTCTTATAGCCAAAGGTAATGGGCTTCTCTTGATGTTCCTCTAAACCTCTCCTTCTCTCCATTTTCTTTCCAGGCTTCAGTTGCAGGATAGAATTCAGATCATTCCACTCGATATGACCTTATGTACCCTCCCCTAACCACCTTCCTTGTGGTGGGGATCCTGGATATACTCACCTTTGGGAGGATGAGGCACCGAAGAGATAGGGTAGGTATCCCGAAACTTACACATACACCAACACACACACACACACACACACACACACACACACACAAACACACTCACACACATTCACCCAGGCAAACTCAGACTAGCCTTTTCCAAAGACATTTTATCCCTTTGGATTATTAACTGACCTAAGAGAGGAACTTGATTTCCTGTAACTGAGTATTTAAACTAGGGCTTGCTAGTTGACATTAAATAAACAGAAGCTCAAAAGAAAGGCTCTGGTGCCTATCACCTCTGGCTCAGGCTCACACCTGAAATCCTGGCTACTTGGGAGGCAGACATCTGAGGATCAAAGATTGAAGCCAGCCATAAGCTGGAAAGCTGGTGAGATTATCTCCATGGAGCCACCAAAAAGTCAGAAGTGGAGCTTTGGCTCAAGTGGTAGAGTACCAGCCTTGAGCACAAAAACTCAGAGAGACAGCCCCCAGATCCTCAGTTCAAGCCCACACAAAGAAATGGACCCATCTTGTTGCCCCAGACTGCCTCGGCCTCGAGTGGCCTCTCATGGAGTGTGATATAGCACCAGTCCCTGGGTAGTGTATCAGAGCCTTCAGAAATTGGCTGGTGGAAGCCAGGCCTTCCCCTTCGTGTGCTCTCAACCCACACCAGTAGGAAGGCAGAGCATGACAAGGCCAACAGCCTGCAGAGCAGAGAAGACCCCCACTCTGCCAGGGTGATTGGAGCAGGCTTCTTAGAAGCAGCACTTAAAAAGGGGTCTTGCTTAACAAGGAGGATCTGACAGGAAGCACAGAGAGTTAAGATGCTATACATAAAGGACAAGATAGAGGAGTGTGTTCATTTCCAGCCAGGGCTGCTGCTGAGAAACTCGGTACAGATGTGCAAGACTGTCCTGAGACAGGCCCGAGGGGTTACAGAAGAACAGCTATCCAGGGTTGGAATTGTGTCTTAGCAGTGGTGGGCTTGCCTAGCACACAGGAAAACCTGGGTTCGATTCCTAGGTCCTGCATACACAGAAAAAGCTAGAAGTAGCACCGTGTCTCAGGTATAAGAGCCCTCGCCTTGAGCAAAAGAAGCCTGGGTACAGTGCCGGGCACCAAAGTAAAGCCCCAGGACTATCAACATAAAACAGCACTCTGAGGGACCTTGGTGACAGCTGGATGGCTATGCCCTGTAGCTCTTAGTAGATCCATCCATTTTTTGTGTGTCTCCTTCTTTGACAGAGGGGAGCTGGACACACCTTCTGCCCTGGCACCCCTTGGACCCAGTTATCAACAACCCTCTCATCATCTTCCACCAGGAAATTGAGCAGCTGGCCCCAGAAATCCTCAAATACCAGTTGGGTGGGGAGGGGGGGATAAAGGGCAGGCCCTAGAATTCCTAGTTGGTCTGATCTGCCCCAGATGACCAGGCCATCCAGAGGAGGCAGAGGGGAGCTTAGAGAGAGGTATTGATGTAGAAGGGACCCTTTAATGCCTATGGCCCTACCCAGATTCTGAGCCTCTCCTTTGCTGTCCCTGAAGGATCTAGAGGAGTGACCAGTTGGTAGTGTCTAGAGGGGGACTAGTTGGAAATTCTACAGAACGAAACACCATAAACCATGTGCCAATAGCTCATGCCTCTCATTCTGGCTACTAGGGAGGCTGAGATCCAGAGGATCTTGTTTCCCCAGCACAGGCAGGAAAGTCCCATGACCGTCTCATCTCCAATCTGTAACCAGGAGTGACACCATGGCTCAAATGGTAGAGCACTGGCCTTGAGCAAAATTCATCATCAGGGACAGTACCCAAATCCTGAGTTCAAGCTCCTCAACCAAAAAAAAAAAAATAACAAGAAAGAAAGACACCCCTTGCCTGCAAGAGATGGTGAAGGAGTGGGGTTGCTATGATTGGGAGACCAGCTGCTGGACTTAGTGTACAGACAGTTCTAAGAATTCCCCAGTTTTGCCCGTGTAAAGTTACACCATGGTGGGCGTTGCCTTACCAAGAACTCCAGAAGTCGTGGCCTTTCTTAGGCAGGGAGTGGGTGAATGGGAACAGGAGGGGGAGGGTAGTGTCAATTATATTCTCTCCATCCATGGAAGAAAATTTTTGCATGCTGGTGTCAAAGTTTGAAGTGAAGGGTTGCATGTGGTTTGTGGCCTGACAAGTTGGGTTTCCCCTGGGTGTAAGAAGTTCGCTGAAACCAGGTGCTGCCAGTGGCTCACAACTGTCATCCCAGGTACTCAGGAGACTGAGATCTGAGGATTGCGTTTCAAATCCAGCTTGGGCAGGAAAATCTGTGAGACTTTATCTCCAGTGAACCACCAGAAAACTGGAAGTGGCGCTGTGGCTTCAGTGGTAGAGCATGCACCTTCAAATGAAGAGCTGAAGAACTGTGTAAAAGTCCAAAGTTCAAACCCCATGACCAACAACCAAAAATAAGGTAGGTGCGTTTACTACATATTGGTGTGTAGAGCAGGAAATGGCATGCTGTGTCATGAGCCATTCCAGACATGTGAGAGGCTCTCAGTTTTGTCTACAGTTGGTCTGAGGATGGCAGTGCCATCTTCTCAAGGGTTGGGATGTTCAGGTGCTCAGGAACTGCTGAGGCCTTGGGCTACTCATGTGGTGTGTGTGTGTGTGTGTGTGTGTGTGTGTGTGTGTATTTTTCCTTCATCTTTCTCTGTCCCCTTCCTGGGTTCCTGTCTGCCTCTCTCTGACCTCAGATGGTGCCCCTACTCTGCAGCAACCTTGCCTTTAGCCCCCTATCAGGGTCTACAATATGTCTTAAATTGCCAGAGACTTGCATATTCCAGCTTTTCTTTGGGACCCAAGTCCAGTTGTCCATATCTTTGGCAACCTCCAGGGGATTCTGGGTTAGCAGGGCTGGCTGGCACAGGTTCTCCCCTGCCACAGGGTAGGGGGGGGCGGGGGTTCAGTCATGCAATGTCCTGTCCTTTTCCTCTGCTGGGCCTCTGGCTTCATGTCCCTCCCTGGAGGCAAGCAGTGGAGTGGGGGAAAGGTGGTTGCCAGTGGCTCTGGCCAACTCGAACCTGATAGCTGACTGAAAGCTAGCCAAGCAAGGAGGATCCAGGGCTACATGTGAGGTGAGGCCAAGGTGGCTTGGAAGTATCCGTCGGTGTCTAGGAAATGTCAATGTACTTTACCACAGGAAAGTCTGTCTTTTGGCCCCAGCTGGGCCTCTGTAGGTCCTTTAGACAATTCCAGATGCCAGATGCCCAGAATACAGAGGCACAGACTTTAGATTCCTGGGCCAGGGAACTGGGGGATGAGAGACTGGTATGGCCAATACCTCAATGTTCTGGGGCATTGGCCTTGATGTTGCGATGCCTCTCTTGTGTATGTTCACTTCTTAATCCAGTGCTGGCCACACACTGGCCACTTGTGGAAGTGCTGTGGAAGTGGCAGGAGCGGAAGTGAGATATAGGATGATCAAAATCTGGATTTATGGTCTGTGGGGATGAGGATGGAAAGGGTGTCCATTAAGAAAAAAACATCTCAGAGCTGGAACTCAGGGCCTAGCCACTGTCACTCAGCTAACACTCTACCACTTGAGCCACAGCTCACCTTTCATCTTTTTTAGTAGTTTAGTGGAGAGAAGAGTCTCATGGACTTTCCTGCCAGGGCTGGCTTCAAGTTGCCATCGTAAGAGCTCATTCTCTTGAGTAGCTGGGATTGATGGTATGAGCCATTGGCAACTGCTAAGGATGTTACCGTGTGTACGTGCATGTTTGTGCACGTGTGTGTGTGTGTGTGTGTGTGTTTACGAATCTTGAACTCAGAGCCTAGGTGGTATCCTTTAGCTTTTTCGCACAAGGTTGGTGCTGTACCACTTGAAATATGGTAACTCCGCTTCCCAGCTTTTTGGTGATTCATTGGAGAGAAGAGTGCCCAGGCTAGCTTTGAATCTTGATTGATCCTCAGGTGTCACTCGAGTAGCTAGGATTAAAGGCATAAGCCACTGGCATCTAGGTACAAGAATGTCTTCTCATACTCTCTTCTGTTCTAACACATTGTCTACTTGCTCTGGCCTAGATCCTCTGACCTTCATATCAGCTCCCAGAAGCCGCTGACTGTGTGGAGAACATAAAGCTCAAACTTGATCCTATTTCTTTGTCCTCAGGGGAGGGAATGTTTCCTCTGAAGCCTGGGGTAGAAGGGGTAGCTGCAGATGGGTTCTGGGCTGGGAGAGAGGTACTCTGTTTTAGCCAAGAAGGGAGGTGTGGCCAGATGCCAATAGCTGAAGCTGTCCTATTCCTAGCTCCTGGGGAGGCTGAGATGTGAGGATTACCATGCAGAGCCAGTCTAGCTAAAAGAGTCTGTGAGACTCTCTTCTGCAAATAACCAACCAAAAGCTGTAAGAAAAGCTCTGGCTCAAGTGGTAGAGTGGTAGCCTTGAATGAAAAAACTGAGGGACAGAGCCCAGGCCCTGAGTTTAAGCCCTAGCAAGAAGATGCATGGGTGCCCGTGCATGCACACACATGCTCACACACAAACACACACACACACACACACACACACACACACACACACACACATCCCCCCCCCCCACGCACAAAGAGGAAGGTGGTAATGATGAGCTGAGCTAGAACTGGGGACAGTCCTGAGGCATAGTCACAGTAAACTCTCAAGGCAGATCAAGTGGTTTCTCCCTAAGTCCTTCTTGGGCTGAGTGGGTCTGGGCCATGGCAGTAAGTTCCATGGTTCTCTGCCCCTCCATCCGTGCATGGTGCCATAGGACCGAGGGAAGGACACTATGGGTGCTCCTTTGTAGTCAGTCCACAATTGCAAACTTTTATCTATCCCCAAGCACTGGAGAGGAAAGCAGGGCTCCAAGCCCTGGGACTCCTGGCATAGCGACTGCTACAAGCATCAGCCAGCTGGCTGTGGATTCCTGAGCCTACAAGTCTGTCACGAGCCCAACTAAACACCTGCCCAAAGTGTGCCTATAGATTCGCACTCTTGTGATACCCACGTGAGTGGGCATTACCTGCTATGCCATCTTGTAGCTCCTGCCCCTCCTGGCCCAGAACTATGATCTGAGATGTCAGTTTACTGCTCAGATGCACACTGCACCCATGACTGATGCCATTCTGATGACCCGGTTGATAACCTCCATGCCCCAAGGCTGGACCATTCTCTGATACTCTGGCCTATTCCATACACAAAGGCCACCAAAGAGGCTGCTCTGGAGACACCTAGACATTGGGTGACCCGACCCTCAGGGGCCCATTGGAAAGTAGTCTGCCTAGAACCACAGAGTGAGGTCCAAGCAGGTGTTGATCACGGGGCCCGAACTCTGGGCCTGGAGACTGTCCCTCAGCTCTTCAGCTTACCACTTGAGCCACAGAGCTTCTTCTGGTTTTCTGTTGGTACCTTGGAGATCAGAGTCTCCGGGATTTTCTTGCCTGGGCTGGCTTTGAACCACGATCCTCAGATCTCAGCCTCCTGAGGACCTAGGAGGACATGTGTGAGCCACATGCGCTTAGCTGATCTGGCCTTTCACCACAGTGGGCTAGGAGCTTCTGAAAGCTTTTCTTTATTTTTTTCTCTACCAGTACTGGGGCTTGAACTCAGAATCTGGGCCCTGGTCTCTTAATTTTTTCTCAAGTCTGGCACTTTACCACTTGAGCCACATTTCCATTTCTGGCTTTTGGTAGTTCATTGGCAAGAAAAGAGTCCCACTACCTTTCTTCCCCTGAGCTGGCTTTGACCCACGATATCTGATCTCAGTCTCCTGAGTAGCTAGGATTTACAGGGGTTAAGCCACTGGTGACATTGGGCTAGAAACTTTTGTTAAAGAAGAGTTCTTCCCTGCATTTGCCCTGACTCCTCCATGCAAAGGAGGCCTCTAAGGGTCAGGAGCTGTTAAAAATAAGCTTCCAGCCACTGGAAATGGCTGGGGTCCGTGGTGAAAAGCCAGGCTAATATTTCCCCTGGGCCCCATTCTGGGACCCCACCCTCTGCCCTACCTGTGACTCAAGTACAAGCTTGACCCAGTCTTGAATGTCCTGCCAGACTTGTCTGAAGCCACAGAACCTTCATTCCACCCACACCACCTGCTCTAAACCACACCTCAGGAACTTTACCCATGCTGTACCTTCTGTCTGAGGATCTCTGTCTTGTTCCACATCTTAGAACTCCTGTGGAATTTTGGCACTGGTTATATCACCTCCTGGAGCAAGTCTTTCCTTCCCTTTTCCCTCTTTTTTTTAATATTGAATTGCTACTGATGGAACTTGTGAAGACTGACTGGCAAATGGTCTATCTTGGTGTGTGTTTGTGTCAGTCTGGGGGTTTGAATTCATGGCCTTGACAGTATCCCTGAGATTTGTGCTCAAGGATAGCACTCTAGTACTTGAACCACAGTTATACTTCTGCCTTTTTGGGTGTTTAATTGGAGAAAAGTGTCTCATATAGTCTTTCCTACTTGTAATTTTGACCCTCAGATCTCAGCCTCCTGAGTAGCTAAGATTACAGGACACCTGACCTCTACCTCTTACTTCTATCCTCGGCCCTCCTCTGAGTCCTAGAAGAATATGTCTCACCAGGGTCCGGTTTTTGCCAGTCTTGGGGCTTAAACTCAAGGTCTGGGCATGTTCTTGAGCTTCTTTTGCTCAAGGCTAGTACTCTATCACTTAAGTCACAGTGCCAATTTTGGCTTTTTCTTTTTCTGTGGCACTGAGGAATTGAACCTAATCATGGAAGGGTGCTAGTTAAAGTTACATAAAACATGAATTATAATGTGAATGAAATTCATGGTTCCATTACTTGCTCTAAGAAAACAATTATGCCTTTTGTTTTCAATTATATTTCTTTGAGAATGTGTAACATTCATAGATTTCACTGTTAAAATTGGTAACAATTATATTATATCAAGTTGATTCAAACTTGTATTTGAAAATTGCACACTTAACACAAATATACTTCCACTTTCTTTAACACATAATAAAAATAACAGTATAGCAAAGCTTGGTGTTAGCCGTTCATTTGTAGAATCCTAGAAACTCAGGAGGCTAAGACCTGAATATTTTAGTTAAATGTCAGTGCAAACAGACAAAAAGGTGAAAAATTATCTCCAATTATCCAGTAAGGTGAGGATGTGGCTCAAGGAATAGAGTGTCATCAGCCATCAGCAAAAAATGTAAGGGAGACCATTAAACATTGAGTTCAAGCCCTAAATATGGCACATACACATAAGACAACAACAAAAAAGTAGGATGAGCATCAATAATGAAGACAAAATAGGAAAGATCATGAGAAATGTGTAAACATCTTGCAGACAGAAATCATTTGACAGAATTTTGATTCATGAGAGGGAAAAGTCACAGACTCATTTGTACAATCTTATTGTAGTCATTTGTGTTGAAACTTGGCTATGGGTAACTTGTGAAAGAACAGACTAGACTACCTGACAGTGCAGACATTGCCTGTGACTATGCACCATCCCACTCTGCAAAAATCTAAAATAGTGCTTGTTAATTTAAAAAAAAAAAAAAAACCACGTTAGAGACTGGTCCACACAGACTGGGGTCCTTATTTTTAGGCTTCAGACCAGTGCTTTTGTTGATAAACAGTCATATTTTATGCCTCTTCCTTTGTGCAGCTATACCTTACTTAGCTGGCACCAACCCAAGGCTTTGAACTAGACCCCTGCCTAAATCCCTCCCTTTTTTCAGCTACAACTCATTTCACATGCTATCTATGTTTTAACATTGTCTTCCTATTCTCCACAAGAAAACTCTTATACTCATGTAAACCCACTACACATAATCTAGGTAGATAAGGGAGTAAGGGTTTAGCATTGGCTGAGGCTCTCATCTGTAGGTTTGCTCCCTAATAAATCTGTGCTACACTATCTCTTTTTTCTTCATGGCTTTTGAGTCTGACAAATGATTGATTTGGTTTGATGTAATCCCATTTATCCAAATTTACTTTGGAAGTTTTGACCTGTGCCAAGGAGACCTTGTGTTTCCCCTAACTCTTCCTGTAACATTCTCAAGTTATCCCGACTTACATTGAGGTCTCCGATCCACTTGGGATCAATTCTGGTGCAGGGGTATATATAAGGATATAACTAAAGTTTTCTGTGTACAGACAATTCTTTCAGCATAATTTTTGGAAGAGGCTGTCTTTCTTCCATCCTGGGTTTCTGACTTACTTATCAAAAATTATGTGCCTATAGGAATAGCTTTATTTATGGGCCTTCAATTCTGTTGTATTGATGAAATTCTGGGCTTCCTTTGGAAAGAATGGCATTACCCATTCCTGAGGAAATGGAAAGATTGGAAAAAAAATGATATTAAGTGAAATAAGCCAGATCCAATTAAATATATGCCGCAAGGTTTTCCTCATTTTAAATAGCTGCACTATGTCCATAAATCTACAAGTTAATCCAATAGATAGTAAAAGACAAATAATTCCTCTTGGACATGATTAACTAACAGCACTCTAAACATTCACATGGCAAGAAGAAGGGAAGCTATTCTTAGGAGAGGATAACAATGGCTCAAAATGTATGTGCATATGACCAGATAAATGTTGCTGTTGCCATGAACTCTAAGAATCAATCATACAGGTGAAGTGCATATATCTGTATATAATTTTAAAAGATGTCATAGAAACAACCTACTTCTCTGTAAACTCAACAGCAAGATTCTAAGTTTAGAAGATAAAATTGAGGAAAGTTTTCAACACAAACTAAAATGCACAGTGGAAAAGGTGGGAGAGAAAAGAGAAGATGAAAAGTAGAATAGCTAACTATTGAAGAATTCATAAACAATTTCCAAACTATACAAGAGTGCTGGGGTACAGTTCAGTTGTAGAACCAGACTAATATATACAAAGCCATGGGTTCAATCTCCAAGAAGGCCTAATAATAAGTTAATAAATAGTAGTAATACAATAGTTACTTGAAATATATACTTTCATATTAGAGAGGCCTGAGTCCTCAAAAAGTAAACAAAATATTTTCAATTCTTGTACCCATTGACATAAAACTACAAGAATGAAAAGGAAATAGTTTCCTTTTCTATCCTTTCTTTTCCTTTTCTGTTTTCTTCTTTTCTTTTTTCCTTTGGCACTACTGGTGCTTGAATTTCCTCAGCCTCTAACCATTTTAGATTATTTTTCTGGCCAAGCCTTTCTTGAGCAATGATCTTTTACCTATGATTTCCACAAACGTGAGATAACAGGGAAATTACACTATATCCAGCTTACTTTGGTTTTGTAATTTCTCACTATATTTTTGTCAAAACTGGCCCTGATATCAGTCTTCTAAATCTCTGCCTTCTAATTAGCAGGGTATATTTCATCTGAAGCTTGGACCCAGACTATTTTTCAATGTAAACATTCAATATTGACTTCTGTTTTCTAGATGTCAATAAATTCTATTGAGGTTCGCATGGATCTTTATGAAGTTATAAGAAGAACACAGAGATATCCTTGGAAAAATTTTCCCGATTTCTTTAAATATTTATAGTATGACATCACAAGTAATATTTCACAAATACTTTATTCAGACTTCAGTAGTTTTATTTTGCACACATATTAAGTCCAATATAATTTTATCAATTCTATATGAATATACCATATTTACAGATACGTTTCTTTACCACAAATGAGTCTGTCTCATGCTTCCCTTTTATAATTAAACCCACTACTTCTCTTTGTCCCATCCCAAACCTATTTCATCCTGGCAAACATGGCAATTTTTTTCTCTGAATTATAGATCATGCAATAAATAAGCTTTTAAGATTGCCTTCAAATATATGATAGATTATTCCCAGTTATTGTATGCTTTAATATTGTATTGTATTCACTCGAGTTGCTTTTGGTTCTGTCAATAGAGACTGTAGTACAATTTGTTTCCCATTCACCTGAAGAAAGACTGAATTGATTTCCATTTCTTTGACTAGAGGAAGTAATGCTGCTATAAACCTCTGTGTTTTGGCCTTTGGGTAAATGTTACATTTTATTTCTATGAGACAAATCCTAAAAAGCTCAATTCCTGTGCTATACTGTGCGTGCTTGCATATTTCATATTCTAGGAACCTGTCACAATGTTTTTAGAAGTGGCTTTCCCATTTGACATTCCTTCCTGCATCCAGTTTCTCTGTTTCCTGATAGCATTTAGTATGGACATTATTGTATTATGAGGAGTAATTCTCATACATGTTTTATGATGTCATTTTAATTTTAATCTGAGGATGTGCAGAACAACAATTAAGTCTCATAAAGAAGAACGAAAGAGAAGAAAAGGTGAAAAGGATAAGAAAGAAAGAAAGAAAAAAAGATCAGATACACTTTAAATCACATCAAGGTTATATCTATTACCTTCATACATGTAACAGTATGTAAATAGTAGTTTTATTGCATATTGGGAAAACAAATTTTTTCCTGAATATTTTAAATTTCTGGTTGGTTAAACACCTAGATGTGGGAATTCTGGTTACTGAAGGTTAACTCTATATAGTACTTCATTGGTTTCAGGTATCCACTTGGAATGTATATCCAGA